>NC_034009.1:14419387-14451862 GCF_000346465.2 Prunus persica
ACGTAGACTATCATAAATAGATGACATGAACATCAAGCAATATTTGAAAAATTTTATATCAAAACTTAATTCATATAGAGACAACTAGATCCGTCACCCCCCCCCCCCCCCCCCCCCCAACCCAACAACAAATAGATTAATTTAAAGTAAACAAAGAATCAGTCAACTAGAATGGTGTTACAACCAACTGGAACTTTCGATTTGTCTAATATATATGAAACCCTACTAAGAAGCAGAATACATTTTAAAGAATAATATCCATATAAGCATCCGCAACCTTGAAGTACTCATCAAGGCCATCATATTGAACAATAACCTGATTTATCATCAAATAAAATGAGTTTGTTTCCATTTTACTTTCCATACATTATTCTCCTCCATGTTGTTGCCACATGTGCTCGACAAGATCTGCTTGGAGCCTACAATGAGTTTGTTTGTCTCTGATGCGAATATGGCTTTGAATGAATTGTGTTAGTCCTAGTGAACACTCGCGTGTAGGTTCTATATTTGGTATTTCCCCCCTTCTATCAAAGTTATGGATTTGATAACAATATCTCTCATCATGTTGCTCCTCCTCAATAACCATATTATTCATTATTATGCATGCAGTCATAATGTCTTTCAATGTGTTTTGGTCCCATAGACGAGCTGCTCCTCGTACCATAGCAAAACATGATTGAAGCACCCCCAAATGCACGTTCGACATCTTTTCTAACTGATTCTTAAGCTGCAGCAAAATATTTCTTCTTATTTCCTTGTGGTGCAGGGATTGTTTTTACAAATGTTGACCACGTTGGATATATACCATCAACGAGATAATATCCCATGGTATAATCGTTACCATTAATTGAATAGTTGACTGGAGGAGCGCGACCTTCAGCCAGTTTATTGAAAATGGAAGATAAGTCTAAGACATTAATATCATTATGGGATCCTTGTAACCAAAAAAGGCATGCCATATCCAAAGATCATATGAAGCCACAGCTTCTAAAATAATTGTTGGTTCATGGAAGTGACCAGAATACATATACAGGACAATTTTTCCATCTCCAACGCATGCAATCAATGCTTCTCAACATCCCAGAAAAGTGTCGTTGATCCCCAATTGCAAGCAATCTCTTGATGTCATTGGTGTTTGGCAATCTCAAGTACTCATCACTAAAGGTTGCAACAATTGCCTTGACAAATCTTTTCAAACTCTCTAAAGCAATGCTTTCTCCAATCCTCACATATTCATCCAAGTTATCAGTGGCATTGCCATAAGCAAGCATCCTTAGTGCGACTCTAATCTTTTGAAGGGATGATAAACTGAGAAGTCCAACGGCATTCCTTCGTTGAATAAAGTAAGGATCGTAATTTTCCACCGTGTTTTTAAGTCGAAGAACAATGTTGCGACTCATTCGGAACCTCCTCCAAAATAAATGATCAGGAAATACAGGTGGATCAGCGAAATAGTCTTCATAAAGATTTCGACCACCTCGAGCTATGTTGCGTGGAAGGACAACACGACGTTCAATAGAACAACGACGTCTTGATGTTTGTCCTTCATTGGGTAGATTCGCTGCTTCTATACATGCAAGCAAATCATCTTCATATTGGTCATAAAGGACATCATTGTCGAAGACAATACTACGTAGAAAATAACTTGCTATAGAACGACGTGCCATAAATAATATTATGAACTAATGAGAAAATGGAGTTCATATAAAATAATGAGAAATGAAGAAGGAATTTGTTTTTTTTTTCTTGTAGATGAAGGAAAATGAGTGAAGATATGTTCTTATGTATAGATAGACAATATGTCATTTTGGAAAGAAAAAAAAACTAGCTGTTAAAAACTAGCCGTTAGAAAACTAGCCATTAAAAACTAGCCATTGGAAAAGTAGGTATGCTAAATGTTTAAATTTTAAGAAATAATAAAATATTCGAGGTTAACTAAAATAGAGAGCCTATTGGAGGAACCACCTTTTGAGTGGTTAGCTATGTTAGCTTTCTAGCTATTTTAGCTACAATTTGGGTAAAATTTGGAGAGTCTCCAGGAGATGCTCTTAGGCCATTTTCAGCTATGGAATATATGAGTGTTGTACCATAGTTTTTCTCAAAATAATAAAATATGAAGGGCCCTAAAGTATAGACATGCATGTGGAGATGGAAAAATTTAGCCCTGCACTATTCTTTAAAAAATTAATATTTTGGAGGGCTAAATTTATAGTCCTGGACTATATTTAGCTCTATAACTGGAGATGACCTTAATAAAGCTAATAAAGAAGAAATAGCATGCAATATAAAACTTTACAAATTTATGTTGGTAATAAAGTAACAATTTTGCAATTAGTAGAAAACTTAGTCGATAATTTGGACAAAGTAACAAAGTCTAAAGAATTCAAGCTTTACTACCAGTGCCACTTTTTTTTTTTTTTGTGAACTAGGGGTGAAAAACCCCAAAGACAAACTACTCATAATTGTTTAAACAAACCAAACGAGCTTTAGCAACTCCTAACAAATCTTCAACAATCTTCGAACCAAGCAAAGAGGAAGGAGAAGCAAAAAAACACAGACCAAGATCCATATTGTAACTCCAATTAGCTAGGGAATCCGCCACTCCATTCTTTTCCCTATATATATGCTAGAGAGAACAACTACCAAAATGACCCATCAAATAACAACATAGTAACAGAGTTGCAAAAGGGTGATAGCCAAGTAAATCTGGTTTCTAAATAAGAAGAACAGTTGTAGCAGCATCCATTTCATCAACAATATCTTGAATACCCTTATCAATAGCTAACCTCAGACCAAAATACAACCCCCAGACTTCAATTTCAAGAATCTGGCCTTTCGCTATATTGACAGAGAAGCCACTCACCCAATCTCCCACCGAGTTCTGAATAACACCTCCAGCACCAATGCGGCTAGAAAGTGTGTCTTCTAGAGCCACCCACATTCAATTTAAATTGGCCTACATGAGGAGTTTTCCAAGAGAGAAAAATCTGAACTTTAGCAGCACCCTTAACATAAGCAAAAGAAGCATGCACTGACTCTCTAGCAGCAATAAGGATGATTTAATTGGATCATAATTGGACTCCTTTGTATGAAAAACATAGTGGTTCCTCCATTTTCACAAGGACCAACAAGTAAAAACAAATATAAGAAACCAATGGATCCCATCACTCCTCTTGGCCTTGGACAACAAATTAGAACAAAGCCGTGGTTGAAAATCCATAAGGAAGAATTGAGTGCTCAAAGTAGGACTTACCAAGCTTTTCCAAATACCTTTAGCCCTCTCACAATCATGAAGGATATGCAAGACAGATTCCACATGCCAACCACAAAAAGCACAGGACGGGTCAGTAGTTAATTTTCTTCGTGATCTTTATTCGTTAGACAATAATTTGCCTTGGAACACCAACCAAAGGAAGATTTGAAGCTTAGGTGAATTTTGAGACACCACAAAAAAGACCAAGAAGAATCTTGCAAACTAGAACCACAAAAATGCAAATTGTAAGCATATTTTACAGTGAAATTCCTATCAATAGCAGGACTCCAAATCTGCACATCAGACACATAACGAGCTACCCCAATAGGAACATTAATAATCTGCTGAACCAAATCCTCAGGTAAAGAAGCTCTCAATTTACTCATATGCTCTAATTATCCTTAAAGAAATTGGACACAGCACAATCAATATCGTAGATTGCCAACACTCCTTCATGTTGTATCAAAGACTTATCACTAAACCATCTATTCGTCTAAAATTTAACACCATCCCCAATACCAATCCTCCAAAGCAACCCCTGAGATAGCAAATTCCTACTATAAAGTACACCTCTCCAAGTAGAAGAGCAACCTTGCTTTTTTAAGAGGGAGGGGTCAAGAATAGAATAGCCTTTCAAATGCTTAGATTCATAGATTTCCATAAACCTTGGTCCTTAGTCTACATTCTCCAACCCACTTTAGCCAGCAAAGCCTGATTCATAACAATAGGTTTTTTAAAACCCAACCCTCATTTCGCTTTAGGTCTACAAACCACATCCCACTAACACAAATGTACCTTGAGTTTCCTCTCACTTCTGCCCCCAAAAAAAATTACAATTCAATCGATCCAAATCACCACACACACTAGTAGGCAACTTAGTGGTCTTCATGGCATAAATAGGATGCAGAGGTCATTGCTTGGATGAGAGTGGCCCTCCCAGCATAGGATAATATATTGATCTTCTAGGAAGCAAGTCTTTTATGAACTTTATCAATTAAACCAGTGTATGTAGCATAGGTAACTCTAGAATGAATCAGAGGCATACCTAGATACTTACTCAAATTACTGATAAAAGGAGAACCACATATACAAATAATATCCCTAGCAATATCCTTAGAAGTATTAGAAGAACAAAAAATAGCTAATTTTTCAAAATTAACTACTTGCCCTGAAGCTTGACAGAATATCTCTAGGCAACTTTTCATGACCCTAGCTTGCTGAGCAGAAGCCTCAGTGAATAGAATGATCATCATCAAAAAATAAATGGGACAAAGCTGGAACAGACTAAGAAGCTTTAACAGGTTTCCAATGACCTTTTTGAACAACCTCAAAAATAATATAGGAAAGCTTTTCCGCATAGCACAAAGAGATAAGGTGAGAGAGGATCACCTTGTCTAATACCATTCCTTGGTTGAAATGGCTAGGTAAGCTCACCATTAACACAAATTTGGTAGCTCATCGAAGACACACAATGCATGATTAGCTGAATAGTAGCCTTAGGCAAACCCAACTCAACCAAAACGTACTTAATGAACTTCCAACTCAAGCGATCATAAGCTTTAGACATGTCAATCTTCCAAGCAACAAAACATTTCTTACCCTTAACAATCTTGTATTTATGCATAAGCTCTTGAGCAAGAAGAATATTACCAGTGATGTGCCTCCCATGAAGAAACCTAACCTAGTTATGGCTAATCAACTTAGGCAAAATAGGCCTCAACCTGGCCACAATGAGCTTAGAAATAACCTTCTAAAGGGTGGAACATAGAATAATAGGCTGAAACTGAACGATGGACTGAGGGCTCTCAACTATAGGAACAAGGGTGATGAGAGTGGAGTTCAACTTATTCGGGACGTGACAATCGGTGAAAACTTAAACCACCATACCAAAAATATCAAAAGCACATTGGCCCCATTGATTTTGGTAGAAGCAAGCCGAAAACTCATCCACCCCAGGGGCTTTAAGGCCTCCAATACTAAAAAGGCTATCTTTCACTTCAGCCATATCAACTACCTTGTTCAAAGCACTAAGCTCAACAGTCTCCAACCTAGGAAAAAGGTTAGGAATAACATCAACAAACCCATCAGGAGAAGGTTGATTAAAAAGTTCCATGAAGAACTCCACAGCAAAAGCTTTAATATTCTCAGCCTCCTCCACCAACACACCTTCATTATATTTAAGCCTCTCGATTTTATTCCATCTTCTTCTTATGATTGTAGTGAGATGGAAGAATTTAGTATGTCTATCCCCCTCCTGCAACCATTGAATACGAGATTTTTGTTTCCAAAACAAAGCTTGCTCCAAAACAACATTAAATTCATCAGTAAAAGCCCTTTCTAGCTAGCTTAAGAAGAGGTAGCCACTACACAGGGCATTTTGGATCCTATTTAATCTAACTAATAATCTGGCCTTCTTTTGTTTAAGATGACCAAAAACATTGACATTCCAGATCTTGAGAGGCTCAATTAACTTGAGGGTTTTATGCAAAGCAGAACCATCAGATTGTCCTCATGTAGAAGCAATGAAGTCCCCAAAAGTGTCATGTTGCATCCACATAGCCTCAAACCGAAAGGTCTTTGGAGAGGGTTGCTAGAAAAGCAAGATTGAAGTTGATTCTTAATAGGATTATGGTCTGAGGTAGTTCAAGGCAAGTGTCTAACATTAGCATCTGCAAACAACTGCCTCCACTTAAGATTACACATAGCACAATCCTGTATTTCAAAAACTGTATTATTCCTCCAAGTAAACCTTAGCCCAGAGAAACCCATGTCCACCATATCATTATTATGAACCCAAGTTTTAAAACCTTTAAGGCGATTGACAACAGCTACCCCAAGTTTATCATCAATATTCAACATTTCATTAAAATCCCCAGCAAGAAGCCAAGGGAGTTGGTGACACTCAGCAACAAAATTGAGATAATCCCACAACTTCTCTCTCTTATGACCACAAGGACTAGCATAGATGCCAATGAAAAGCTAAGGAGAATGACCATTCCGAGTCACACAAGCAGAGATGGACTAGTCAGAAATACCAACAATTTCCACATGAATTTTATTAGCATCCCACAACAGCCACATACCACCAACAAACCCAATGGAATCTACAATTCCATAACAAGGAAACCCCAGAGATTTAACAACAGCAAGAGCTTTCTCACCACTAATTCGAGGCTCACAAATAAACAACAAATCCATGCAGTGTAAACGAATTAACTCCAACATATTATTCTTAAATTTAGTGCTAGCAGCACCTCTCACATTCCAACAAACTATATCCATTAAAGGGAACCAAAAGGCAAAACCCTTCTAAAGGCCAAAGGTCATACCTCCAACATCATTGAAGGTATTGTCAATCATCTATCCACCCAATGGGAGAATATGCCCCTCCGAAACATACATCCTCTCATCTTGCTCTAAACTTTCACTAGCCGAGACACCAAAGTTCACATCTTCATTCTCAAAATCCGAGCTCACTTCCAAAGTCTCATCCTCTTGTTTTATATTCTAGGGTTGATGGCTAAAAATATAAACACCTTCCTCATTGTGCACATTTTGATCCCCTACCTAGCTTGCAAGCTTATCAGTGAGAGGTTCAGTATCATTGAGTATTTTCCCTCCAATCACCAGCTTTCTTTTAACCAAAAACTCCTCAGGATGAATTTTAGAAGCTTTACCACCCTTCTTCTCATTTACAACAGCTAAAGACTTACTAGATGCAGCCTTATTTAAGATATCATTCAAAGCTGACCTAGGATTAGCTTTGGTGCTCTTAGATTTTGTCAACTTCTTGTTGTGCTAGTCAAGAGAAGGCCTAAATGGGCAACTGGAAGAGAAGAATTCAAAGATGGCTCCATACCCATCATAATCTCATTTCCACCAAAATTCTAATGAACATTCTTTAACGCGTCAAAATGAGATCCCTTAGCCTTCAAGTCTGAACTCTTTCCACCTCCTGCTGCAAAATTGGGCTTAGTGTTCCTTCTTGGAGGGACCACCATCCAAGGACCCCTCAGACCCTCCTCAACAAGCTTATTAGTCCGAGAGCCTTCACTAGCCTCAGTGCCCACACAAGCATCCCTTGCTAACTCCTGACTGTTCCCATTTTGCTCAACTTAGACCTCAGGCTGCCAAGTACAAGCTTCCTTTTTATGACCATCGAGCCTACATAAGTAACAAATCTCATGGAGCCCTTCATATTCAATATTGTACCAATTTTGGTTAATTTGAACAAAGGCTTCTAAGGGCTTAGTAAGGTCAAGCTCCGCACAGAATCTAACAAACTTTCCACGATTCTGGGCAGTGGTAAGAGAATCAATCTTAAATAGTTTGCCCAAAAGGTTCCCAATACGCTTTAGATACCAGACATCAAAGCATTTAAGTTGTATAGTAGAAACTCGCAACCAAACTGCCATATGGGTAATATGCGTAGTAGCAAGAAAAAACCCAGGTCTCTATTTTTGCATTACCAAGTATTGCCCAACTATGGTCCAAGGGCCACCAGTCAAGACAAAATTCAGGTCCTCCTTTATATCAAACTTCACCACAAAATAGTCATTAACTAAATCAACCAATTTTCAATCCCCTTTTAGGCTCCATTTTTGTTGCAACCGAGCTTTCAAATAATTATGTGGTTGCGATCAATCCAACAATTTAATGATCAAAGCATTTTTCCAAGGTTTACACAAATGATCCATAGCCCTATCTGAGAATTGAATACAAGGCCCTCGCTCATCACGAGAAATCACCGCATCTTCATTATCATTTCGGTCTTCTTAAGCATCATCAAGACAGCTACCATCAATACCCACATTTGAACCTAAATTCCCCTTACCCAACGGTTTATCCCTAAAACTTCTTGTGCCAAACTCTAAGCCAACACTAGGAAAATAGTTAGTACCTTGTTTATGGTACGGCGTCAAAGTTGGACTGAAATTGGACTCTAGAATTCGCTCAGGAGCAAGATCCTTTGAGGCTCGCACTCTCTTCGTCAAACGGTAGTTCTTCAGGAAAAACATCAGGTGATCCTTCCTCCATGATTAGAGAAGGAAAAACTAGCAACTGATCAGTACCCCAGAAGCGTAAGGCCGAAAACCACAGCAAACGGTAGTTTCCAACAAACGGAGATGAATGGACAGAGAAAGGAAGAAAGAATATCGTCACACGTTGGGCGCGTAGTAAACTAGGCATCTGACGAAAGCTTTTTTAAACCAATTGTTATTTTTTTGGAATTTTTTTGCTGTCAATGCCACTTTGACCACAAGAGATGGATGGTTTTATGAGTTTGGGAATTAGAATGGGGGATATGACGCTGGAAATAGGATGGATTTTATTGATGCACAACATACGATAATTTTTGGGCCCAACTTAAAGATGATATCACTTTCGGCTTTATAAGCTCTTCAGCAAATGGGATGGATCTGCAAGATAAAGAGCAAATGGTGGCACCTTAGGCACCGATGTGGTACCGGCCGAAGGTTTTTCGATGCTTAAATTAACTTAAGGACGAAATGAATAATGATCTAGGCAGAATAATGGCTAAGTAGCTGAATGTAACAGTTACCTTTCTTTTTGGGGTTTGTGCCCCTATTTATAGACTCTTGGAGGGTGTGCACTTCAAGTTGTGTATCGATGTGGGATTCTGGGAATTTTCACATGTCCATGTGAAAGATCACTGGTAAGGCACCTTCTTTTGGCGCGATCAGCATAATAGGTTGCTAAAGGCTCACCTCCTGCTAATGGTACTTCATGGGCCTTAGTGTTTTGTTGGGATTTGCTATTCTAATATTACACATCTTTGTAGGTATGAGCTTAACCAAGTTGGCTAGAGCGAATACACTCTACAGCACCCGAGTTCTAATCCCCCTTCCCATAGTTTTATATTAAAATAGAATATTATTTGTATAAAAAAAAAATTACAAATCTTTATTTTTTTGTAATATACATACATAAATTTTAACTCGTCTGTTTGAACATTGTCAATATACTTTACAAGTTTGGAATGTCCTTTGATAACTTTAGCATTAAATCTTCATCAAAAATAAAGAAACGTGATGGGCTTGCTCATGTTGTTCACCGGGGTTGGAAGAAGATTTTGGTGGAAGGTGACTATAATGGCATGTTTACTAATCTGTAATTAGATTAGGAGGAATTGAATTGAGGAGGAGTTGGATTGAGAAGAATTAGATTTTGGATTCCTATTGAAGTTGTTTACTAAACCGTATGGATTGAGGAGAGTTAGATTCCGAATTTCTATTGAAGTTGTTTATTAAACCATATCGAATTAGGGTAGGAGTGATGCTAATTACTAAAATGTCCTCGTTGTTGGGTTAAAGTATTTGGCAAATTTTAAAATTTTAAAATAGTGTGAGGATATAATGGGTAAAAAATATGAATTCCTAATAAGTTAGTTTTCCAAGAATTAGAATACCACATCCCACCCAAGAATTGAATTGCTCCAAAATCAGGAATTCAATTCCTAATTTTGTGTGGGTCCCATTTACTTTTTAATTCTTTGATATAAAATAAACGCATGAATCCTCTACATGTGGAATTCAATTCTTGATGAGAATTCCAATTCCTAATTAGTAAACGCATCATAAAGTTGTAATTGATTGTATCCTGAAAAACTTCTATCCCATGGTCTGTCAATATGTTAGTTCAAGATATTGCCACCTAAGCTTTTTTCGTGATACCATTCTTTTTTGTCATGTTTTCCGAGAAGCAAACTTCATTGCCGATGCCTTAACTAATTTAGGCCATGGGTTGTCCCCTTCCTTTTTGTAGAAGATTGGGCTCCCTCTTTTTGTTGCTCTTCTATTTCGTTCTCTTTGAACCTACTTGCCGGCCAGGTTTTGGTTTGTAATTCTCCTTTTCGTATTATAAATAAATATATTTATATATATAATAAATAATAAATAATAAATAATAAAAAGAGTCCACCAGCAAATGATTATTTTAAAATTAATTTAGATGGTTTTGTTTATATTGCTGGTAATGCTGCTGTATATTTTGTAATAAAGAATCATCATGGAAATTTAATTATCGGTGATTCTTTTCCTATCGGATTTGCATCCCTTTTGCACGCTCCACATGCTCTTTGTCAAACACTCAAGTGGACTCTTCAATTTCAATACTTAGGAGTGGAAGTTAAAAGGGGATTCTAAACTCTTGGTATAGACTTCTAATAAGAAAATACAATTACTTTGCAGTATAAAATCTATCGCAAAATATTTGACATCTATTGAAGCTTCACTATGGATATTTTGTTTTTTTAGTAGCATTAACTACTTTATTGAAAGAAAAAAAAATGACGTGTCATTAATAACAATAGTTTGTTAATGAGATCTAGTCTAGTAAAGAATGACATTTACTTGTAGGTCATTAGTCTCATGTTCGAATTCTCATGATAACCTAATAGTGTGTGGAAAAAAATCTCTCACCTTTTATAACTTTGAAAACTTAAATAAATTAATTAATAAATAATAAAAATCACAATAGATTCATGCGATGGCCAATTGGATTTTCATAATTTTGATTATATTAAAATTACTTAAATAATACAAAGAAGTGCATTATTTTGTAGGTATATTTAGTCATATACTCATTCTTAATACTAAAACTATAAATAAACCCTACATCATTTGATTTTTATATACAAACCCAAAAAATGACAAATGGGCCTATTGAATTTAATTTTGATTATTAAATTACTTTGTTGTCATATTGAGTGTTTTGGGCTTTTTTATGAGGTTTTGAGGTTGAATTTGTTTTAAGAATTCAATGACAGTTTTGTAATTCAAAAGAAGTTAAAAGCCTTTTTGTTATGTTGTAATTGGGTGTATTTCTAAACTTCATTTCATATATGGTTTTTTTTGATAATTTAAACTCTTATATTGGATATAATAATGAATCTCTCCATTTTTTATTTTTTATTTTTTATAAAAAGATAAAGAGTTTTTTTTTTCTCGAGACTGTAACTATATAACGAAAGTTCGTCAAAAATGGAGATAATTCTGGAACCATCCTGACCATATCACGTTTCAGAACTCTCTAGACTCTCGCTCTCTCTCTCTCTCTATAAAATCCATTCTCAAGGTGTCTGCTTCTCCGCAATAAGAAGAAAGCCCTGCATTGTCTGCATTGCTCTATTTCACGCCACACCATCTGATTTAATTTCTCACACAGCCTTCAATTACAAACGTCCGTTGTAGTTCGGTTCAGAATTCGCCATGGAAGACGACTTCGAGTTCCCTGCTGCCACCAACAACCTCAACGACGCTGATATGGACCTTCCCGATGTGGAGGACGATGCAATTAGCCCAAGCCCCAAGGTTGGTGAAGAAAAGGAGATTGGTAAGAATGGCCTGAAGAAGAAGCTTGTTAAAGAAGGTGAAGGATGGGACACTCCGGGCTCAGGCGACGAAGTTGAAGGTATATCATAAATGTATATATATATATATATATAATATATGTATGTTTGTGTGTGTGAGGTGGTTTGAATTTGATGATGAGTGTTTGTTGTTGGTATAATGGGGTTTGAGGCTTTTGGTGTTGATGGTTTGGTGTTGATTTTGCAGTTCATTACACTGGGACTTTGGTTGATGGAACCAAATTCGATTCGAGCCGTGATCGAGGGACACCTTTCAAGTTCAATCTCGGACAAGGTGATTCGTTTACACCTTCTCATTGTTTTCAATTATTTGATGTTACCAACTGTCAATGTTGTTAAGTTTGTAGATTGAATACTTGAAATCTGTACGTCTGAAACCAAATTTGTGCTTAAAAGAATGAAAAGAACCTTCAGTTCAAAAACTAGAAACTACCACATTCAGCAAAATTATGGAGTTTTTATCAAAACCAACAACAACTTACCTTTATTTTCTTTTTCTAAGTATGGAACTTTTTAAGAATAGCCAAGTCTTTGTCATTATAGAAATGTCCTGTATAACTGCTATTTTTTATTCATAAAGAAAAAAGACATAGAAGCTGCTATTTTTGAAATATGGTTTTCCGTGTAGTTAGAGCGTTTTCATGGGTTATGATTGAGTGTGTTTGGTTTCTTTGAGTTATATGAATGTTTGTATAATTGCAGGACAAGTGATCAAGGGATGGGATGAAGGAATTAAAACCATGAAGAAGGGTGAAAATGCCATCTTCACCATACCACCTGAGTTGGCTTATGGCGAGTCTGGATCCCCTCCTACTATTCCTCCCAATGCCACACTTCAGTTTGATGTGGAGTTGCTTTCCTGGACGAGTGTCAGGGACATATTGAAGGATGGGGGAGTTATTAAGAAAATTCTCACTGAAGGAGAGAAATGGGAGAATCCAAAAGACCTCGATGAAGTGTTTGGTACTTTTTCTATGTTTTCCCATGAGTAGAAAAATTGATGAATGGAACTGACTTCATCGGGTTCTTACACAATTCTTTGTTGTCATCTCAGTTAAGTATGAAGCTCGGCTTGAAGATGGGACCCTTGTTTCAAAATCTGACGGGGTGGAGTTTACTGTCCAAGATGGTTTGTTTCATTGCCTTTTACTCGTAGGAATATGTTTATACTTGCCTTACATGAATTATTTTTCGAGTAATCTGAATGTGGTTTCTCTCTTCTGCAGGCTTTTTCTGTCCTGCCTTAGCAAAAGCTGTGAAAACAATGAAGAAAGGCGAAAAGGTCCTTTTGAATGTAAAGCCGCAATGTGAGCACTTTGGCTATATGCTTATATGTTAATGATTCGTTTTGTTACACTTTTTGACTGTTTTCACGAGACATGGAATTTAACGGCTATAATTTTTATAGATGGATTTGGTGAGGTGGGCAGACCTTCTGTGGGAGATGAAGGTGCAGTACCTCCCAATGCATCCCTTGAGATTACACTTGAGTTGGTCTCTTGGAAAACAGTTTCTGATGTTACCAAGGACAAGAAAGTACTGAAAAAGACCTTAAAGGAGGGAGAGGGGTATGAGCGCCCAAATGATGGATCAGTAGTTCAAGGTAATATGAGGATTACAGTAAAATTTAGGCTATAATGTTATATTCCTTAATTTTGTGAAAACTCAAGGTTTTTGTGTTGTGTCTGCCAGTTAAACTTGTCGGGAAGTTGCATGACGGCACAATCTTCACAAAGAAGGGCCATGATGATGAACCATTTGAATTCAGGATAGATGAAGGTAAACTAACAATATTATAACTTGTTGACCACTCTGTGTACTTAGTTTTAGAAACTGGTTCTAGTTATGATTGAAGTATGGATACTTAAGAGTGGAGTTGTTGCGCAGAGCAAGTGATTGATGGACTTGATAGAGCTGTGAAGAACATGAAGAAAGGGGAAGTTGCTCTGGTGACCATTCAACCAGAATATGCTTTTGGGTCATCTGAATCTGCACAAGATTTGGCTGTTGTTCCAGCAAATTCAACTGTGTATTATGAGGTGGAGCTGCTCTCCTTTGTCAAAGTGAGTATGATATGTTTCCCTCGTGACAATTGGAATTTCCTGCTTGTGAAAAAGTTGGACTCAACTTACGTTACTGGCCGCAGGAGAAAGAATCTTGGGACTTGAACACCCAGGAGAAGATAGAAGCGGCTGGGAAGAAGAAGGAAGAAGGCAATGTGTTATTTAAGGCTGGTAAATACGAAAGGGCCTCAAAGAGATATGAAAAGGTATACTTAGTGAACTTGTGCTCTGGTTTAGATGATACGAACTTTTACTTTGACATGTACAACATCTCACGAAAACTTTCTATTTTGGTGTCAGGCTGTGAAGTTTATTGAATATGACTCTGCTTTCAGTGATGAGGAGAAGCAGCAATCAAAGATGCTGAAAGTGACTTGCAATCTGAATGATGCGGCATGCAAGCTCAAACTTAAAGAATACAAGCAGGCCGAGAAGCTCTGTACAAAGGTGTGCCTTGCTGATATCCCACATCTCATGTGACGTGCATGGCTGGTTAGTGTACTTCTGTTCTAATTCTAATGTGTGAGAGTTCTGATATGCAGGTTTTGGAACTTGACAGTCGGAATGTGAAGGCCTTGTATAGAAGGGCACAAGCATATATCCAACTTGTTGATTTGGACTTAGCAGAGCTGGATATCAAAAAGGCCCTTGAGATAGACCCAGACAACAGGTCTGTTTCACTGTCAATTGATGCTAAACGGAGTTTTTCTCAAGCTGCTGCTGCTTATCATGATGTTCGTTTATCGGACGAGACTTCAATGTATGTACTGCTGATGTTAATGTGGGATTTGTCTGTGTATTAGGGATGTTAAACAGGAATACAAGGTTTTGAAGGAGAAGGTGAGAGAGTACAACAAGAAGGATGCGCAGTTTTACGGCGCTATATTCGCGAAAATGAACAAATTTGAGCAAGTGAAATCAGCTGTAAGTTGATCTCGTGTTGAATTAATTCGCTTCTGGAGTTGAAGTGCCACTTTCCATTACTGATGTTTTTGTGTTCGTTTGTGTGGTTTATTTTATATGGACTTGCAGAGTGGAGGAGCTAAACAGGACCCGGTGCCAATGACCATTGACAGCAAGGCATAAACATAATCCTTCCCCGTCTTTTCTATCATGTAATTGAGACAAACTTGAGGTTGTGGCTTTTTGAAAATTAATAATGCAAAACCTCAGATTTCTTGTACAACGAACGCATACTTTTAGTTAATAACACAAAATGATCGTATGAAAGACAGTTGTTTGTTCAATTTTCGCGTTTGTGTTTTGGTCAATGGCAGCATGTATAGATATAATGTTGATCGAATAAAGCAACGATAATTGCATTCGGACTGGTCTTGCTGAACTTAAGCATGCCTAAATTAGTTGGAAAAGCAAGCAGAATGCTGCAAACCAATCAACCGCACAGGAGTAAAGTGGGAACTATAATTAGCTATGGTTATCATTGTCATCTATTTGCACAGCTTTTATCCCACATTCCTTCAACCCATTCAAGAAAGAAAAAAAAGAGTGACCTTTGTGTACAAGCGATATTCGGGTATAGAGGGCATTGTTCTTAACTATTTAAGTTACAAGCTGAGTGTATAGAGGGCATTGCTCTTAACTATTTGAGCTACAAACTCTCGCAAGTTACAATTAGGCGAGTTTTGGTTAGGATTTGTTTGACATATACAAAAGGGTTCGATGCTATCCATCTCTTTAAAACATGTAGTGAGGGAATCTTACCAAATATAATGCATACAAATACAAATGAGTATGTTGTTGTTTTCAATTTGTCTAAATGAAGAGAATGTGTATAATTGTTCATACCAAATACAGAAATACATAACATGCCATGCCATCATAGATTTCATATTGTTCAATGAATACTATTCCTACTTCTGTGTGTTTTTCAAAACAATCATTCATAAGAAGTTCCGTACATATCTTGAACTCCCTAGTCGAATGAAGTGCACAGGTTTCCATGGCCCGATCTACACATTCCCAACATAAATGTTTGTGCTTTTTGTAGCGTTTGATCAAGGGGTGAAATGTATTCACACCATCAATTAAAGATGGCAGAACGAGTTGAGACGTAAGTGAAGGAGAGAGAGGGAGATGGAGGATTTTCTGCTCCCGTTACAAATTGGATATGGATCATCCACTCTAATATTAGCACCATAACAACTCTCAAATAGTTTTGCCCCATTGCTTTTACACACATTAATTCCTTTTGAAATGTTTCTTCTTTTGAAACTTAATTAGGTTTTCAGATTTTATTTATACTTTTTTACTAATCAAAATATCATATAGCAATGTTAACTCTTCAGTTTTGAATTTGTATTGATCGAAATTGAATGGGAGTGACTTTAGGATTTGTTGTAACGTAGTGTATAAAAATATTATAGACAATGCATGGAAAACACTAAAAAGCTAATTAAATTATTTTGAATGATAAACATCTGACCTTTGCTAATTTTTTGTGTAATGATCGTCCTGCTGTTGCCAATTATTTATTTGGGTTATTCCCTTCATGGGTAATAAATTTAGAAAAATGGAAAGTTTGTTGGGTTAGAATAAGGGTAAATTAGGAAAAATTTTATTAAAGTGTTGTTTATCTCTCATAATAATGTCATCGAAAAAGTAAAAAATAAAAAATTAACTATAGTTAAATCCATGAACATGTGTCAACTTTTGAGAATGATGATGAGCGTACACCTTCGGTTAAAGTAATGAGCAAAAATACTCTCGACCCATTAGGGTCGAATCCTCATGAAAATCCTTACCCGTAGGGAAAATTGTCATCCCTACACATGGGCTTTCTCATTGACCTATAACCAACAAAAGTATAAACCTAATTGAGCTAGCCCAAAACTAAAATAGTTCATTTATCATATGTTGATTACAAAAGATTTCCTTGAGTTAAACCCACTATAAAGCAAAATGTTTTGTTATATTTTCGAATAACCCTAAAATTGCTCGCATTAAGAATTTTTTTTCAAAACATAACAATCACATTTTAAAGGGGCATATACGTAAAATAATAGTTTATTTTTAATATATATATATATAATTAAGAAAGAAAATGAGCTTTCATATTTAACAATAGTTCTCTATAAATAAAAATTTTAAAAAGAAAAACTTATTGGCATGTGCTGACGTCACACGCATGTTGAGAGACTAATACAATACAAGCACATGAATGTAATATCTAATGCATGAGACTAGCTATCGTTGATCCAATATCTAATGCATATGCATGGCTACAACGTTATTTTTTTTACTCTTAGCTATTACAAACATGGCTTTATTTCACTTGTGTTAATAGTTTTTAGGTATTTGAATGCTAAGATGAAGTGAACATATGAAGCTACCCATCACACCCTAGTACACAATTATTTAACTTTTGTGTGGAAAAATGAAGTGTACACAAAACTGACACTTTCTCCCTCTAACATGACACTTTCGAGTTAAACCAAAACTATCGAGGAGTGTTCTGCTTTTCTACAGCCATAACAAGTTACTTTCAAACAAACCCTAAATTACTGTGATTTACAGGGAGGGATTCGAACTTGAATGCAAAGGGGCGAGCACATTGCCCTCACCATCGGCATACTTCTACAACACCACCAAAAGATCCAAAAAAGCCGTTCAACAAAGCGGTTGGCAAACCATCAGTCCACAAATATCATACTATCAGGCGAAATATATTAGCTTCACTATAAATATACTACACAGATAATAGAGGTAAGATTTGCTGACTTCTTCTTTCCTGTAAACTTAGGATGGCTTTGGTTTCACCAAAGTTGCATTGAACGAGAAACTTTCATGCTCTTTATACCCTTGGGAACATTGAATAAGAGAACTTTATTGAGCTGGAAGCATAACTCAAATGATGTTTCCCGACTTTGCGAAGTAAAACAAGTTCAAAATAGTCGTATAGTCAATTCCACAGCAGCCATCTGCATCACCAACAAAGCCACAATCCTGCTGTAACCTAAATCCTGTAGCCTTGGTGCTAGCTTTCACATATGAGTAAACAGGATGAGAAATGGGTTGGCTAACTTTGCAGGAATGTAAACTATTTTGGACTGTTATGGTTAACAGCTAAGACATTTAACTCATGCCGATGTTTTGACTTGAATCCGGATCACCACTAGCTCCTGGCCAAAATGTGCTTGATCACTAGTTCTTTAGTGTTCCAGCAGGGTCTTAAGCAAGCACCTTGCTGTTTGCACACTGATATTTATCACTAGTAGTGACTCCTCTCCTTAGTGGGTCTTTCCATAACTCCTTGGTGCCTTTCCCAATTGCAAATCTTAATAGTGATCATGGCTAGTGGATCTCTCATGGCGATGGGACTTGTGCCGCTTGTGAGAACGATCATCCCTATCCCTCGAGGTCCTCTTGTGAGAGCGCTCTGCTCTGTCAATGGAGCTCCTGTTGCGATGGTGTTCTGTCTCAACAGAGCTCCTTTTGAATGAATGGTCCTCTGGGTCCATAGATCTTTTGTGAGACCTTTCTTCCTTCTCCACAGGACTGCTTTTGCGCGTGTTCGCTCCCCTCTCCATGGACCTTTTATGAATACCTTCCTCCCTATCCACAGAGTTCCTTTTCCTTCTGGGTGGGGATGGGACCTACAAACATAAATAAGAAACAAAGACTGATAGAAGTTTCGGAGTAGAGGTCTGGTAATGCTCCAAAACTAAATTATCTAGTCTGCTTTGAGCAGTTGCTACTATATGCTGCAGAAATTGGGAAGAACAATATACATTCATGAGGAACCATACATGTACTCCACTAGTGTAGAAACTATAAATATATGTATGTATATATGTTATTTCAAAAGTTAATTAATTTGTATCTACATATCAAATGTTTAGTTGAGCTGAGATTGTAGCAAATGCAGGTAAGTATGCACCTAATTTATGACGAACCATACATGGCTAACAGGGCCAAAAGAAAAATACCTGATAGCGTGACATGTATCTTCCTTCTGGAGGAGGTGGGATCCCAAGTCTCTCTAAATCATCATACGGGATTGAACGCCTGGTTACCCGGAAAAATAAAAGGTTTAGAGTCATTAACACCACAAACAAAAGCACAATGTAACTTTCCATAACAAAACTATAAAAGATTAAAAATTTAAATGTATGGCCTCAGAACCCTAGATTATCTCTGCCTAAGCTGAACTTCTAGCCCCTGGTTACACTTTAACCAACCTTGCTTGCTAAGGGAGTTAATAATTAATGCTCCAGTGGCTTGCCACAGAAACAGGGTAGAATGCAAACTGAGAATCTTTTCACTTAGTTCTTCCTCTTCCCAAGAAAAAGCAGTCCTTCCCATCATGTTTCTTGCCCATTAAATATCTAAATAGGATTTTTAAGGCACTATGCCTACACTTTAAACAAAGAATAAATTATACAAAAGGAGTAAGTTCCTAAAACCATTTTAGTACAACAGTAAGTCTGAAACTCTTCTTTCCTCCTCTTCTGACTTAAGGAGCATGAAAACTCTATATCTGGCAAATTGAGATAGAGCGACGAGTGTAACAACTAATTCACTACACGTTTATAGAAGAGTGCTGCTAAACGAACCCTAAAATTAACTGAGTACACCCTATTATAAAAGTATATATTGAATTACTGATTTACCCTAATATAAAATGACCAAAAAGGATATATGGAATTGTGAAACAAATATAATTTTAATAAGTACACCCTACTAACCATATTCAACCCTAATCAAAAGATTGCTTGTCCTATTGTGTTTTAACGAAAGATGTGGTGATTGCAAGAACTTGGAATTGCAAAAAAGTGTCAACAGTTTTAGTAGAAGCATAAATCCATATGAAAAGTCAAAGATTTATAAACACTATTCAAAAAATCAAGCTAAAAATCAATTATAAAATAATGCTACAAGTATTAGGGTGTATCGGGGTATCTTTGGTAGTTTTATAGGGTGTACTTAGTTAATTTTACATTTTAATTAAAATATTAGGGTGTACTTAGATCATAGGGTGTACTCAGTTAATTTTAGGGTTCGTTTAACAGCACTCTCATAGAATATGTTACATCTAATAAGGAAGTAATGCATACAGGGGAGCTCGAAATGGTCTTTCACGTCCTCCGAAACGAAGTTGTCCAGATTCCTTCTTACCACCAAGACCCCCTCCTGGTGAAAACAACAAAAATAACATGAATTTGATCTATGTACGATAAACTTGTAAGAAGAATGAGAATATTTAACTGACCTAATCTTCTTGGAATCCACCCTGGCATCAACTGCTGTCTGTTGTAATCAACTATAACTTCAGAATCATCAATAAAGGAATGGTGAGCTTCCTGCAAAAAAGCAACTAACTTAGACTCACCATAGACATGTTATGATATATGCTGATCAAACTTTCATAAACATTAACACCCCCACAATAAACATATGTGGCTACTCATAAGACTTGAATCTAATCTGCCCTATTAGTTTGCCCATCAAGACTTGTTTTCTGTTAAACCTTCCCGAAGTTTCACTTCACACTTAAGTATAAAGACCATTTTAGAAAGTGATATCTAATTCGTTCAAAGAAGCAAGGCGCCACCAATACTGTTGCATTAGGTAAACACATGTTACCTAATAGCTGTGTTTAGAAATCGAGCAGCTATGAGTGAGATATGATGACAAGGCATGTGGATATAACTTCAAAAATATTAGTGAAGGACATGTACATGAGAACAAATTCATGATCATTACCACAGTGTCAAAGTAGAATTCCCCAATACATAAAGATGGACACATATATGAACAAATTCCATATCATATTAAGAGTGGCTAACAAGTTGCAGCAGCACCTTATATGCACGCTGCATCTCCCTTTCGGTTTCATATTCAACAAATGCATAGCCGCGTGAGGCACCAGTTACTGCAAGAAAAGTAACAAGAAACTTATAAAGGTGAACCCTCATAGTATTACACTGTCAAAAAGAACAATTTTTTTGCAAACCATATGCATACTACTAAACATTTGAAGTTTTTTTTTTCCTACAAGTAGAATAATTTTATGTAAGATTAGAAATTAAGTTAAGCCTTATAAATTTTTCAAAGCAAAATTAAGAAGCTAAGCTTACCAATGTGCCTGACCAAGCGCAAGTCCTTCACTCGACCATACTTGCTCAAAGCCTGAAAACCCAAATAGAAAATTCATTTTCAGACCAAAATATTCGCACAGCATTGGGTTTCTAACTCTATCGACGACAATTGAAGAACCTTCTTTCTCTTTGTATGCTTAATTGTCTTGGGAAACCAAGCACAGAGAGAGAGAGGTATGGAAATGACCTTGCGAAGAGATTGTTCGGTGGTGAGGTGAGAGAGGTGGCCGACGAAGAGGGTGCAATAAGGGTCGCCGATAAGCTTGGGATCGCCCAAGGGGTCATCTGCAAAAGGGGGAAAGAGTTATGGGGAGGAAAGTAGAAATAAGAAGAAGTAGAGGAGGGAAGGAAAGAGAGTAAGTTTACATACAGAGGCCAGCGGAGGAGCAAAGGAAGGCTCTGTAGACAGCGTTGTCGTGAGGGAGAATGTCGGTGCCGTCTATGCTTCCCGCTTGAACCGGATGATACGCCTCCGCGTAGAACACTGAGTTTACATTTACGTTCCGCCCACTCATTTGCATTTGCTCTCTCTCTCTCTCTCTCTCTCTCTCTCTCTCTCTCTCTCACACACATACACACACAGACACATTGTATTTGTGTAGAAGCAATCGAAAAAGAAAACAAAAAGTTCACAACTGGGTTTCGTGAAAATATTGTTTGGGCCCATTTTGTACCAGCCCACAATTTTAGTTGTGGAATTCTCTAGACACCCCGATCTTACTCAAACCACCCTTACTCTCTCTAAACTGTGTTTTCCCCTCTTGCTGAAGCTACCGCCCCCACCTCCCAAAAACGAAAAATCTCAACACTGGGATGGGGTTGGGTGTTTTTCTTCTTCAATTTTATTTTTAATGGGAGGTAAAATGGGCATTTCGGGTAACGAATTGCGGAGTTTGTTTTAGGAGATAGAGAGTGACAATAGAATTCTCTTTTACATGAGTTTTCTGCAACCACCTAACCTTAAAATCCCCAAGTTTTTTAAAGCCCTGCATCATACTTCATGCACATATGCCGCAACTTCTCATACATCAAACTTAATCCATTAGGCAAGGAAACTATAGACCTAAATAAACAAAGGCAAGTTCTTTTTCAGGCAACTTGGATAAGTGTGTGAAGGTGCATAGTAAATTAAAGAAGAAACATTCATCAAGATGAAGACAAGCTTGGACCGCCTGAAGACTGAAAGTTCATGAAGGTTAGCAAGTCCATGAAAATGAATTGGTGTGCAACGATATTTTCAAACCTACAGAAATTTTTTTTGCAATCTGTATAAAAGGTGCCAATCTGTAGCTACAAGTCAAATTTTTGCAGACTGCACTCTAGCATCTCAAATCGAGTTAACTGAATCCCAGCAAATCAATCACTATTGTTGATGAACAAGATTTCAATGCTTCAAAATCCCAATTTTGTTCAATAAGAAATACTTCAAAACGCCAATTGATTGCCACAAGATATATAGAGTTCATAAAACTCTGGATAGAAATGTATCAAAATCCACCAAACTCTACATTGACTCATCCAGTAAATTACTTTGACTAGCACAATAAAAATATCAAATAACAATAAAAGGACCCAGCTCGGTCAGCAAAATTGTCAAAATCTTCTAAATCTGGAATACCAGAGATGCCTAGAAAACTTGAAAGACTTGCATTAGCACAGGCAACCAACATGTATGTCCCTAGGCAAATTAAAAGGTTCAAACTAAAACAAATCTCATGCGAAGCCAAAAGGGACAAAAGTCTGGTCAATGAAGTGTTTATGCAGCAGCACCAGCACCCTTTCCCTTCTTCCTCTGGAGCTTCTTCATGTAAAACTCCAGTTCCTTACCTTCCAAGATGTACCTGATAAAATATGAAAGATACAAAATAAGATGATGCAAGAAAAAGTAAAATTGAAAATATTAACACGAGGTATTAGACTCACCCATCAGCTCTGCCACATTGGCCTGGACGGGAAGATATGCAAGCAAGCAATCTCCCACCCCCAAACTGCTCTTCAATATGGCCGTCCAGGGTGCGACCTTGCTGACGCTTCTCAAGCTTTCTCGCAACATGGTTACTCTTCTTTGCTTCCTCTGTAGTTGCTTCTCCCTCCTGCTTATACATATATGAGATGAAACTTGTTAGTAATTAGCCTACGACATGCAATCCTAGAAGCAAAAATACAAAAGATACAAACTATGCTTCTGCAAAAACCATGGACAGGCACATATGAGTTTGGTGGGAAACTAGGGTAGAGTAAAAATCTATATGCATTCAATTTTACCACCAATAAATTGGACTGTAAGATTTTCCATCATTAACACTTCTCACTGCTCCCACAACACAATTCAAGAACCATGTGCAGGTAGAAGTCAAAATGCAACAGGAAAGAAGTGAGTGGCCCTTATTTTTCAAACCAAGTTGTTCTAAAATGACAATGATGATAATTAGGAAAGAGCAAGGGCTCAAGTTTATCCTAACCAATAACCCAAAATTTACAAGAGGTAAACTGAATTCGAGACACCAAAATCCTTAATAAAATCTACAAAGAAAAATATGGCAAATAAAGGTATTCACAAAACAATTACCTCTGGGGTATCCTTCTTAGCAGCAGCAGCAGTCTTCTTCTTTCTGCCAATTTCAACTCCGTAATGTTGAAGGTACCATTGCTTAAATGGAGCTGCATCCACCTGGACAATGGCACTTTTCACCAGAGTTTGGGTTCTAACAAGTTCATTGTTTGAGGCATTGTATACAACATCCAGGAGACGGGTT
This sequence comes from Prunus persica, assembly GCF_000346465.2. NCBI lineage: Eukaryota > Viridiplantae > Streptophyta > Magnoliopsida > Rosales > Rosaceae > Prunus > Prunus persica. The sequence continues at coordinate 14,442,970 of NC_034009.1, forward strand.
TTACGAGTAACAGCTTCACTACCCCATGAGAAGTTACCAGTATCCAACCTGAGAGCTCTCCATTTCACATTGCCTCCCCGCACACGGATTCGCCTAACAGTCTTGTTGCTTGAAAGCTTAGTATTTGCAGGCTGACGGCCGAGCTCATACCTGGATAAGCCAAAAAGATTGAAAACAATGAGAAAAAAAATAATCCCCAATTGATGCACCATGCAAATTTCAACTTGAACCCTCAAACATTCAGGCAAAATCAACAATCTTAGTTCTTAGAAATCCATGAAGCATAAATGATTGATGTTAATTAGGGTTTGTACATGTCTCTAGATGATTAAATATTTGAGTACAGAACCAAATAGCAATTACTTCGGATTTCCCATTCTAGGCAATGTCACGTAGCTTGAGTTCTCTAAGAATGGGTAACGTGAGTATCCCTCCCAAAGAGATTCAATATCCAAACTGATTATTTAAGTTATTGTACAACTACTCAAACATTAGAGAGACTCTTATAAGGTTGATGGATATACAACTGAACTGTCAACCCAAGGACAGAAACCAAGTTTATAATCTCAGGGTCATATCACATTGTCTTTACTGATATCACTGCCTGAAATGGTGTCCCAAGAATACCGATGGGAAAGCACATTAAGAGGACTAACAAACTCCCAAATTCATTAACGGCAACAAAACAAACCATAATGAAATGAACATTGTTTTATCTACAATAGTTGTAAACCTAGATAAGGTAAACTGGATGGAGCCAACTACAAAGATCAAACCTAACAAAAAAACAAGGGTCAAAATGGATGATCAAAAACTAAAATCAACAATACGCATATCATTGCATAGAAAACAGAATAACAAATAAAAAAGAATACCAGTTTAAGAAGGCTTAGTTTTGGGCCAGAGTAAAAGTACTAACAATGGCTGAAAACATCCGTTTCATTCACTAGCATTATCTCTAACCACATCAAAACAAACGAACAGCATAACATAGAAACAGAATACATTCTATAAGACAAAAACTAGTCATGATTTCAGCAAAGAAATCAGTAATTAGTGTAGCAATCACCAATCAACCAGAGATCAAGACCGATATAAGAAACGAAGACCAAATCAAAAACCCAGTAATAATTTCCGGTTACTAACAGATCTGTAGCCTAATCGAAACAAGAATTGAAACAGGACAAAAACACCGCAAACTATTAAAAATACCAAGCAAAGTATAATACAAAAGTGAAAAGAAAAAATAGAAAAAACCAAACAAAGAGTAAACCAAAGAGATTAGGAAGAGAAATGGGATTGAAAGTGGAAGAGCATTTACTTTCTCTTCTTCCTCCATGCCTTCTTCTTGCCTCCAGTGGCACGTCTCTTGTGCATCGAGTCACGTGAGATACCTACAAATTATCACAGACAAAAACCATCAGCCATTGCACGAAAAACACACAGAGAGACAGAGAGTGAGAGGGTCTGAGAGGTACCCATGGTTCCCGACTGGAGAGAGAGAGCTTCGGTGAGTTGAGACCGCGAACGAGCTCTCTCCGCTGCGCTTCGGCTAAAGTAAACTCTCAACCCCTCCTTTGTTTAAAAGAGGCTGACGGTCAAAACCCTAGGGCAATAATATACGAGCATCAAGGACATTTTCGTCCTTTTTGCTACTCTCTCTTTTTTTTTCTTTTAAATTTTTTTTTCCCCTTTTTGAAGCGTTTTTTATGAGGTTTGTTTTTCTATGAATTACTAATTAGTCTTTTTATTTCAATTAGAAAACATTCCTTTTGTTTATCAATACTTATGTTGGATTTTTGTTTATCAGTTGGAATTCAAAAATAACCTATTAGGTAACCCCTAAAAGAAAGAGCATTTGTTTTTTTTTTATACAAATGATATTGGGGACGGTGGGTTTTCTACAACTACAAGTCAAGGTTCGATAGACGAGATCATTGATTTGTAAATCAAGATTATTTTCCACTTGGCTAGCCCCATTGGCGTTTGTTTGCACCCACTAATTTTTTGAACTCACGTGTCAATTTCACTCTTTCAATTTTGAAATTCAATTTTATTAATAAGTTATTATAATCTAGTTTCACCATCATTTCGTTTTTAGTTTTTAATTTTTGTTTTCACTTTGAAAATTGAAAACTAAAAACATGTTTAATAATCATTTTCCTTTTTCTTTTTTTTCTTTCATAGTGAAGGTAAATTTTTTTTTTTTGGGTCACTTTTTCTCATTAACCAATTCTACATCATCATACATGTATCGCACTCTAGTCCCAAATCCCGTTACATGGGACCTTTCAACTTGGACATGGTCGCTTGACTCTTGCGTTTGGCCACAGACCTGACTAGAGCCTTGGGACCCTTAAACTCACCTAAGGACATCCAGATCCGAAACACCAAAATTCCATTGTGACTTTGAAAAATGTTACAAAATCTTTGTACCATGTATTTTCATTTTATAACATCAAGTTCAGTTGACCTAATGAAATTTCATTTCGTTGTTTCAGTGTCACATAAATAGGTGTTACTTCAAAGTTGTATTATTACTCAACTAAGTTAGATTTCAAATTATGATACGAAGCTCAAACCTTGAGCAAGTAGACCCACCTATTACCCTCGACCACTCCACAATGACTATTAGACTCAGGCACATGGCACTAAAAAATAACAAAAACTTAAAACAATTAACAAACAAGTTTCAAACATTTTTCATGTTATTTTTTATTTGAAAACTGAAAATAATTACCAAACAAGTTTATTGTTCTTAGTTTTTTACAAATGAAATTTGAAAATAGATAACTAAGGGCCCGTTTGATAACCATTTGTATTTTAGTTTTGTTTTTTTTTTTCATTTTTTTTTTTTTGCTAGAGTATAGAGGAAAATGAGAGTGAGAATGAGAGTGAGGAAGAATTTGAGAAAGAGGATGAGAGGGGAGGATGGGAAGGAGAAGTAAGGCCATCTCCAACCTAATGGGTGGAAAGCCAAATTATGAGTTTTGAGTCCACAAATCTTCTCCAACCCATGTATTTTGGAGGGTGGAAATTTGAGAAATGTCAAATTTGGGGTGGAATTCCAATCCAAGTATTGCCTGGACTGATATTTTATATGGGCCCAAACTCTGCTTTTTTTAAATCTGGCTTGGAAGCCCACATGAAGACGAAAAACTGTTGGGCCCCGCATGACAGGTTTGCTGTCTGGCCAGCAAGTTGTGCGACACAGCTGGTCCTTGTGTAAGCTGATTCCAACGGCTATATTTTCAAAAGTTGTGCTGTGCTGTTTTTTTATATTTTATTTTATTCCAATAGCTATATTTTACATTAATGATAAGGATTAATTTTAGGCAATTTGAACGATTAAATTTCACATCCAACAACTCAAATTTAAATCCAACGATCAAAATAATATTTATAATTAATCTAAATCAGAACCAACCACAAAACTTATTCCAAACTATATAAATAGCCATTCATTTGGTAAATAATCCACCCAAAATCTTTTTTTTTCCTTTCTCCCTTTGTTATATTTTTTCATTCTACTTTCATTCTTGTTGAGAATGGCCCCAAAACCCCAAAGAGGTGTGAATTGAAAACCACAAGAAGATGAAGCATTGTGCAAAGGGTGGGTTTCTATCTCTGAAGATGGGGCTATTGGCACGAATCAATCAAACGACTCATTTTGGTTGCGTTTGTACCAAAAGTTGTGGGAAAATGATCCGAGCATGAGCGAAGCCGGGGTACGATCACCGCAAGCTATTGCTTCTCGGTTCAAGATCATCAACAAACAATGTTCTCTATGGAAGGCATGTATGACAAAGGTCAATGCAAGGCATGTGAGTGGCTCCAATTTTGGGGAATGGAGGTACCACTAGCCATACACGGCTTCAATAATAGAATAAAAATTTCGCAAACATTCAAGGGCTGTAAATTCACCCAATCTACAGTACTCGTTAGTAGAGTTTGCTGAGCATCCATATGCGAGCATTCAAAAAACAGCCTTTAGCTTCTGCTCTAGGGATAGACTTTGTCATCCACAAACGTCTATCTTCTGGGTAAAGTATGGCTCATGTGCAACAACATCATTCAAGATGCAATAAAAAAACTCTCTTCTCAGGCATAACCGCCTGCGAAAGTCCACTGAGGGATAAAGTGATCTTTCACAGAAGTAGTCCTCCATGAGACTCTTATGATTTTTTTTCTCTTCTGATTCTTATAGCCACGGCCTATAACAGAACCACCATGTTTGGATTGTTGAGCATATTGCTCCAACAAAAATGTATGGTATTGAAGGGTCATTGCAACCCTCTGTTGATGAAGGTCATCATCATCAAAATCATCATTAAAGAAATTTTGTATAGCCTTCCCACGTGAATTCATTGTAAGAAGGAGAATGAGATTGAAGGAGATTGTGTGGTCAATTCAGTAAAATAGCACTTCTTAAATAGACAAGAGAATGAGATGACCTAAATGTTTGAAAATAATTGAATGGAGATAGGAAAAGATAGGGAAAGATAAGGGAGTCTAATAAAGTGAGATGAACAAAGATGAGCAATGGTTCAGAACATGATTGAAACAAGACAAGATGGAAAATGGTTCAAAAAATAATTGAATGAAGATAGGAAAAGATAGGGAAAGATAAGGGAATCTAATAAAGTGAGATGGACAAAGTTGAGCAATAGTTTAAAACATGATTGAAACATGACAATAGGGGATGAGAAATGGTTCATAAAATAATTAAAGAACATAAGTGGAGGTGGGCAAAAGTTTAGAACATTATTGAATGAGGATAAAGGAATCCAATGAAGTAAAAGTAAAAGGAAAAATGGAAAACAATTACGGCAATGGCTTCAATGAAGGATTCGAATTATTCTGGGAATATGTATGGTGTTGTACTTGTTTTTATTTTTAAGTGAAATTCTATTATGTTTTGGAATTTTAATTTTATTAGGTTAAAATGTTTAGAAAATTAAATCACAGATGTTGGAACAAGAATGATGTCAAGAAAAATTAACGAGAAAAAAAATTTAGGGGTTAACCATTCGTAAACAATTTAATAAAGTTGCGGACTCAAATTATGAGTCTGCAAGGTTGGAGGCAAAAAAAAAATTGAGTCTTGAAAATACATGAATAGTTATATTTTGGAGGGTGGAAATTTGAGTTTAACCCCAACATGGTTGGAGATGGCCTAACAAAAGTGTAAACAAAAACTTGAAAGTGAAAACAATTTCAAATAGAATTTTCTGCAAATGGGCTTCTGACACATTGAGCTTAGAGTGTCCCCCTTCCCGGTTCTTCCCTTTGCTTTGCAACTTTTCTTTAAGGAGTCCCACTTCCACCTCCTCATGTCCTTCCCAATTCATATTCATATTCTCACTCTCACAATTTCACAATTTGGCTGATGCCAATCCCGCTCTCTTGGACCACAAGAGTTCAAGAGATTGTGGTCACCCACCGTTGGATATTAATCAAATGGTTTTAAAAAGTTTCTTAAAATGAGTGCAAGAGTGAGTGAACCGTTGAATTTATATCCAACAGTGAGTGACCACAAATCTCTTGCACCCTTATAGTCCAAGAGATTGGGACTGATGCCTTCAATTATTGCTTACTAAATATTAATTTTTGATTTACCAAAAATAAAATAAAAGTAAGTAATAGTTGACTTCAAAAAATAAAAATAAAAAACTCCAACCTCCTCTCTTGGCATGCATTATCTACTTCATTAATAAAAGAACTAGTTGGCTTATAACATGAGTGGAGTGTAACACAATGCTCTAATGTTAAAATTACTCGTAAAAAAAAGAAAAAAATGTGAATCGAAACAAATCTTGGGAAGAACTATATGTAGGTGATAGATAAATATAAAGTAGTGTCAAATAATCAATTTATTACAAGAGTATAAAGCCCCTCATTTAGTTACGAATTCTTGGCAAGATATAACGTATAAACATAATCATAAAGGCCAACAACACCAGAAACACGAACACGCCTATGACTATTCCCATCTCCCAGGTTTCTATCCTTCTTGATTCTTCCGATTTCCAATCCACTGCTATGCCCTACTACTTGTGACTTGTCCTCCCCCTTCATGTTCCTCTTCCTTTGCTTAAATATTTGCTTTTTACCTCTGATCGTGGCCATATTAATTGTCTTTATGAGTCTGCATGCATGCATGGTTAGTGAATATTAATTAGTATTAATGCTGGTTTTCATGCCACACCGCGTTTTATGACCCCGTGGATTAATTGATTCCTTGTTCATTTTCATTTTATCAAGTGTGAGAAGATCTATTATGGAAAAATTCACGAGGAGTTAGTTATGTTTAGCCATGCATTTGCCTCTTTGTTCCTAAGTTTATTTCTTTCCCATATTGTCTATTACAGATTTAAACATAATGAATTAGGTCTAATTCGTATTATACAAGTTGAATATATATTAATATGCTTAAAGCATCCAACTTAAACTAATAAGGAAAAAATTGGCTAAAGTATAGAGGAAAATTAAAACAGTTACCAAACAAGTTTATTGTTCTTAGAACACTTTCAGCGCCCAACCTTGGCGAGGGCAGGAGGGGGCCCAAGCCCCGTTTCCACGTTCCAGCGAACTTCAGCAGCCCGTGTAGCTAGTGGGCTCCATAAGTCTTGTAATAACCCAAAACAAAATATCTAAAAAGTAACAAAATATCTAAAAAGTAGGATTAATATCTTCTAGCAAAAAGACAATTTTGCCCTCGCATTATTTAATAGGGAAAAGTTGACTTTTTGATCGAGAAAGAATTTGGCAATTCCGTTTGGGCCGTTGCGTAGAGCACGGTGAAACGAGTCCGTAGACACGGAGTAGACTCGAATCGGAATTGTAACGAAGAAAATACGATCAAAATACCGCGAAGGGCAAAACGGTAATTTGAGAAAAAGTCAGATTTTTATCTCTTCTCTCTCTCCTCCCCCGTCAGTTTTCTCTCTCCTCTCCTCTCTCTCCTCCCGCGCGATTCTCCCCCGACCTCCGCATCTTCTCATCGACACCCCGGCCACCACAGGCCGGCTTGATCTCCGCCGTGGGTACCGTCGGGACCGTGACATCCTCACCGTTCTTCACCGACCCGCCGCCGACCTGGGGACGCCCGGAACTGGCCGGAATCTGCCATTTTTGCCAATTTTCCAGTTCGAACTTTGAGCTCCTCGTTCTCCCTCAATTCTCCACCAAATCGATCGAGTAAGGCACCAGAGAACCAACGGAACCACATGAGGGACCTTTAAGAGGTTCAGCTAGCTCGGACCAGCAGTGAGTGGACTTTCTTTCATGAATGATTTTATACAAATGAGTTATATAAATGATTTATATACATGAGTTTACATAAATGATTTTATATTAATTTTATATAAAGAAGCTTTTATAAATAAGTTTATCTGAATAAGTTTTATGAACTGTTTCTTTCGAGCATGTTTTGTACTGTTAAATACTTTGATTTACGTGAGGCTTAGTTACTGAAGCTCCAGTAATATAAAAGGTTGAGTTTGAGGTTCGAATCAGATGAGATAGCAGCAGAATTGAGATTGCAGTTATTAATCAGATTTTTCTAAAATTATTTATTTTTGGAAAACCACCATGTACCCGCTCTTTATTTGGTGATTACCCTCAGACGGACCGATGTCTACGGACATCCAGTCTGTTTACAGTTCTGTCAGTGCACTTGACATTGCCTCACGAGTTTCGGGGACGCTCGGACCGTGAGTGCCAGAATTTGCGGCTCGGCAGACTTGGTGTCCCGAGACCTGCCAGAATTTGCGGCTCGGCTGACTCTGTGTCCCCGAGACCTGCCAGGATTGCGGATCAGGCTGACTACGATCCCCTGTATCTTGTCAGAGCGGCTCGAGTTAACTTGGTGTCATCGAGACCTGCCGGCGGATCAGGCTGACCATAGTCCCCTGATTTCGCCAGTTTGCAGCTCGGTTAGACTTTGTGTCGCCCGAGACCTGCCAGGGGATTTGACGGATTTTACAGGGGTACAATTAGGTGGTAGTTTCAAAGGTTTTTGAGCTCTTTTATGCAGTTATTGTTTTCACTCATTATATATCATCTTCTTCGATATTCACGCATGTGTTATATCCATATATCCTTGTTCAGTTATACGAGTATCTATACAAATATATTTATCTATGTTTATTGGAATATCTCGAGTTGAATTATAATCATGCGTTAGATTTTCTATCCCTATGTATTTCAAAACGGGGGTTATTATGTTCTAAATTGCTTTCAAGAACCTTATTTTTGTCCACTCACAACTTTAAACTTGTTTTTCGCCCCCAGGCCGTAGAAGTGCGCAGGATCCACCACCGGGCCATTCCTAGCTTCCGCGCCACCAAGTAAGGTAGAGTTTGTGGAAAAGTCCTTGAAACCCTGTAAACTTTAGAAAATGCTCTGATATCTAGTTTAGTGGAAAACTGGAGCTGGTGAATACTTGGTTATTCTATTCTGGCAGTTGGTGTGGATTTATTTAATTGTTTAACATGTGAAAGATTTTGGGTTTAGTCAAAATACAGGGGAGACTCTGCCGAAATTTCGGCAGAAGTCCAGGGAAAGTTTTCATAGTAACTGTAGCAGGAAGGGTAAAATGGTCATTTGCGCCCGTCAGTTGCCAGATGTCGGACACGCACAGGGCTTGGTTCGAATTCCAAAGTGGAATTGGGATCGAGTCCTGTCAAGTCTGGGCAAGCCTGAAGGCAAGAATAGCCTGAGTTTGCCAACCTTTGCCTTGCCCTTGCCCTTTGCCATGACAAATGGGTGGAAGTGCTCTTAGTTTTTTATAAATGAAAACTGAAAATGGATAACTAAGGGCCCGTTTGATAACCATTTCAGTTTTAGTTTTAGTTTTAGTTTTTATTTTTCATTATTTTTTTTTTTTTGC
>NC_034009.1:14451962-14486668 GCF_000346465.2 Prunus persica
ACCTAATTGTTCTAGGTTTTCCACGTACACATATGATTCCGTTAATCCGTATGTTACATATATCGCCCCTATTTGGCATCAGACCTCGGAGGGCCACCCTAGGCGAATCAGAAACGGGAAAGTACAGTCAATTCCCAATGAAATTTAGTTTTTAGATATAGTTTCCACTAGGGACTCCGCCTCCCATCATTCCCTTCTCAATCTCATCTTCACTCTTATTCTCACTTCCATTCTTTATCTTTTCCTTCTATACTCTAGCATAAAAAATAAAAACTAAAAACTAAAAATTAAAATTGAAATGGTTATCAAACTCATCCTATATTTTTCCTTTTTTTTCCGCCCAAAATTTGAAAGGGTAATCAATAGGAATTTCTCTTTTCAATTTCTCATCTTCATTCCACTTAAAAGTAGGTTCGTTCATATTTTTACTTGGCATTGTGCATACACATGTTGTGGAGGCCTCTTTGATAATGACACTTCTCCACACCTAAAATTTTTATTGCTTTTAGGTGTCTTGTTGGGCTAGGCTAGGCCCTTGAGTTTGTGCGTATCTAGTCTCCTCAATTTCTCTTGTAGATGCTTCTATTAACAACCAATATGATTCTTATTGCACTCAAGGTCTTGGAAGAGAGCTGTGTTATTAGAGTGCTCAAAGCAAGCTGCAAGCCGAGATACATTAGTAAGAAATAACATCATAGAATTTTGGTCATATTTTGTTGGTTTAAGTGATCAGAGTAATGATTAATAAAGGAGGCATTCGTATTTCATAGTCAAAAGTGAAATTACGGTAAAAAATATTTTCGTTAATTAAGAACGAAAGTTCGCGATGGTTTCTTTGGGAAAACCATGGGAGCTCTTGCCTTTTGATGTTGTTGCTTTTAAGATGTTCCTGGTTTCTTTGGGAAAACCATGGTAGCTTTTGTCTTTTAATGTTCTTGCTTTTAAAATGTTCCTGATTGTGCGTCTTGTTGTGCTAGGTCATTGGAGTTTGTTATTGTTTCTTCCAAATTTTCCAATCTGCTACTCATTTACATTAAAACAAATCAAAATAATTTTATAAAAATTAGAAAGAAAAAAAAAGTTAAGATCATTGTTTTATTTTGATTTAAAATTAATACATCAGCGATTATGTTAAAAAAACAAAAAAAATCATAATTTACAGATGACTAATTATTGTAATTTATACCCACAAGAGCATAGACGGAGTCGAAATCACACAACACAAACAACAAAACAAAACCCAGAAAGGAAAAAGATAATTAAACATCCGATTACACCAAGATCATTAATTTGGTACAACAAAACCCCAATTCATTCAAGCATGAAATTAAATTAATTAGGACCATGAGGGGCAAAGTTGAGCAATTGCTTGGAATGAAGCCATGGCTTCACGACCACTTCCGAATCAAACAGCATGTGAGCCCCATTCCTGACGGCGGAGACCTTGAGATAGTATTTGATCCCAGAAACCACCTGGCTCTGCGCCTCCACCACCTCCAAGAACTGAAGCTCTCCGCCGCCGTTGCTCTGGTGGCTCTTCCGCTGCGTCCGGTTGTACTCCGCCACCGAAAACCTCCCCAACTTCTGAACCTCCTTGTTCGTCTTCACGTCTTCGATCTGCTGCCTGCCACCGACCTTGGTTCCTCCATACCCATTTGACAAAGCGAACAGGAGGCAGATCAGAAGGGCCAAAATTGGAACTTTCATCATCTTCGGGTGTGTTTATGGCGAAATTGGTGAATTGGGTTGATGGGTTTTTGGGTGTGAAAAACTGAAAGATTTTGTTGTTAAGGATGTGGATTGAATTTGATGAGTTTTGGGTGATTTGCGTGGGTTGTTATATAAGGGACTGTTTAGGCGGGGCTTCTGTGAGAAAAGGGTTTGGACACGCAAAATAAGAAGGTGGATGGATTCATTTACAACACAAACGGCGTGCCGCGTCTTTTTTACAATACGCTTTAGTTTGTTGGGAAAATGACATCTTTCAAACACCTACGCGTACGCACAGTGACTGAACGAAACTCAGAGAGATAGAGAGAGAGAGTTTTGATGGGATTCTCTTTCTCCCTCTTTAAAATTGCAAAATTCATTTCTTGTGGCTTTCTGCTTGAAACAGCTGCTTGACAGATGGCCCATCTTTGCCATCTCCGTAATTTCAATTTTATAAATTTTACTTATATAAATTCTATTAAATTTGTTCTAATTCTATTCAAAATACCAATCTATGTCAACGACACGTTTTCATATTATCACGAAAGTGAATGAAATTTTAGATGTATTTTTCAATTACGAGAATATCAAACTATATGAGTCGAATTGTAATACTTGAAATAACAGAAAATCACTGAGACAGAGTGGAAAATCCACCCAATTACAAAGATTGGAAGTGATTTTTTTGACTAAAATATGATGGTGGGGAAATTGATTTTCTTTAGAAAAATATAGAATTGAAGTGGATTTTAATAATGGAGTTGAACAATTTTGTTGTGAATTTGGATGAGCACATCCACTGTTATTATTTTGATTCTTATCGTCTCGGGTTTTGCTGGCATGGCTGGCATGGCTGGCATTGGCTGGGTAAGTTTTGTTTTTATGTGTGATCATCATCACATTGAGTATGAGGAGGGTGACACGAGTTGGGTAAGTGCCACGTTGGAGAACGCATGCTTGCAACTTGCATAGCTTTGTGTTGTGCTGTAGAGTGGAAAGAGAAGTGCTTTTATGGGAGGAAAAAGCCAAAACGCACGGCGAATCCGTTTCAAAGCGTTACCTGAGGCCTTGTTTGTGGGCCGGCCTAAACTGCTTTAGATTGGGCTGGTTTTGTCCTTGCCTTAATTTTTAGTTTATTTGGTACAACCAATTATTCTATAGTGACGGCCTATAGAATAACTTGTTGGATTAAATTGATTAGTTGTTAGATTAATTTGGTTAGTCTGATCTAATAGTTAAAAGATAAAACCTCACTTAAGGACCTTATATAAAATGACTTATTGGTACAACCTTAAGGCCTAGTTTGGGATTGTTGTCGCTTTAAAAAAGAGATGCTTCTGCTGTGCTTTAAAAAGAATCAGCTGTAAAGTAAAGCAGTTAAACGTTTGGTAAACTGTAATTTTAAAAGTGCTATGAGTATGAAAAGTAGTGTCAGAGCGTTTGGTAAATTTTACTGTAAAAGTGCTGTAACTATTTATAATGACTAAAATGGACATTATGCTGAAAGTGCTTTTTACTAATCTGTTTGGTAAAAAAATAAAACTGTAAAGTGCTTTTATACTTTTCTCCCTGAAAATTATATTAGTCTTTGCTTAAAGAAAAGAAAAATTCAAATTGAATAAATTCCAACAAAGATAATTATGTATTGAATAAATTCCAACAAAGATAAAGAGATCACCACGGTAGTAGGTTCATATGCCATCCTTCATATTGAATAAGTAATAAATATATTTTTTTGACAAATCCTTTGTCCTAATAAGGTTTAAATTGTAGCAATAAAAAAACATTGAAACTGGGCTTAAATAAATGGAAATAAAGAAACTGTCTAAGAAGATGCATGCACTAAACTTTCAGCAATCTTGTTCCTTAATGTTTCTAGTTCTTGTGCTCCAGACCCTTGAGTAATATGATATTCTTCTTGTGCATCACCCTCCATCTCCATTGCATTTGGGTTGTCATTCACTTTGTCAAAATGAATATCACGTTGGGCATGCCTCCTTATATAGTTGTGAAGTGTCATAGTTGCAATTACTATCTTCACTTGCTTATCAAATGAATAGCTAGGCATGTCTCGTAAAATACTCCATTTTTTCTTCCATACACCAAAAGTGCATTCAATGACACTCCTAAGGGAAGAGTGTACGTGATTAAATACTTCTCTAGAACCTATTGGTTGAGTACCCCTACGAAAATCTGGAAGATGATACCTCTCACCTTTATATGGTCCCAAATACCCACTCATTTGTAGGTAACCCACATCCACAAAATAATTTTTCCCTGTAACCAATAAGATATGTTTAATTATAATATAATTTGAAAGTGCGAAAATTCGAAGTTTAATGATATGCACATATTTGAAACATTACCATTTGGAGGTTTGGGAAAATTTAAAGCATTATTTCGTAACGCTGATAAAATACTCTTGTATCGTGTGCAGTGCCTTCCCAACCTGCACATGCAAATATGAATTACATGTCAAAATTACATGCAGAAAGTTCTAAGAAATATTAGACATTGAAGCTTGATCATAATAAAAGTGCAGTTAGCTTATTTTTTTAGAAAGCTCATAGTTTAGCCATTGAAGCTTGATGTTAGGATCTTCCATATTTGTGAACATTTCTCTTTTCTCTTGATTTAGGAATAACCAAATGGCTCCCAGGCCCTGCACTAGGTAAAGACAAAACTACTTTCATCACTTCAGCAATGCTGCTACCTTGGGACCTTTTCATCATCACTGAAGTTGTACTCCTATTCTCTATTACATCAACCATCCGCTCAATTTGTTGTGACAATTTAACAACACCTCCTACCTTCCCCACTTTTGTAGCAACTCTATTTCCATTCTTCTCTTTCTTAACCTGTGTATCAAGTTGTTGATTTGTTCTCTTTTTCCCCTTCCCACAAGATTTTTCAGTAACTTGAATTGTTTCATCTGGTACGTATACAGGATCATCAGAATCATCACCACTGTTGAGTAGAATACCATCACATTCGGATGAATCATGAGTTGGAAGTACACCAGATAAAGGTGCCCAAGCATGGTCACCAGTGGCAGTGGTGTTCATGAACATTCTATCAAACTTCTCTTCCATATCAGGACTAATACCCTTTCTATGTAATTTTGGGATTTATCTACAAATCAAAAGAGAACAACATTAAAAACTATTACAGATGTTGCATTGAATTATAATAAACAAACAACATTAAAAAATATTAATAACATAGCTCAATTTTGTTATGCCACCATTCGTCAAAAGCATCAATAGTCCCAAGTTTGGAATTCCACCCAAGACCAGTTTCTTTTCCAATTAGTTCTTTCCATATTTTCCATTGTTCCTTAAGTGCATCCCACTTATTTTTCAATTGTGATTTATCATACTCGGCTCCTATCTCTTTACTCAAGCTAATCCTCACATTTTCCCATCCTTCTTTCTTAAAGTGAGTACCAAGACGATTACCTGCCTCCACCTCCTTGATACACATGTCACAAAATATAGTTGTATTCTGATTATTCCATATAGCCGGAACTCATGATCCACTAGCCACATTATTATTCTTCACCATCTGTGCATGTCCTTATATAAATGTGTATGTATTGGGAGATGAACATGTTATAGCAAATAATGTTTTTACTAAAAACATGCATAGTGCCTAAGTAATTACCTATAGGAAAACTTGGGCAAAACTACATACATCAAAAGCAATACACCAAGTCGTACAAGATGACAAGGATCCAAACACACTCCCATATATATTTTCCTTATTTTTTGGGTCTGCAATTTTGATATTTATTCACAAAAGATTAATGGACATCAAAGAAATAAAAGTTTACAGCAAAACTAGTTTATCATAAAGGGCATTAAAAGAAAAATGGAGCTTGTCGTTGGGTGATGATATCAAGTTTATTATCAAGTTAACTGCACCAAAAAGGATCACAACCACAATGAGGAGATATGCATTGTGGACTCCACCTATAATAAAACCACCAGCTATGAGCCCCATCACGATAAACTCTCATGCTCCATTTGGATGAAAGAATTGCACATTACATAGAATTTTAAAATGACGGAATTTAGATTTCCGTCATTTCAATTTCTGACAATTGAAGATTTTGGTGTTTGGATTTATGTATGTCAAATTTTGTAAATGACAGAAATTAAAAATTTCAATGTGTTGGATAGCTCGTGTAAATTATAAATGACATAAATTAAATATTTCGAAAGAACAAAAAAACTGATAACGGACATAGAAGGTATTCTTCGAAGTATAAAATAACATATCGTTTGATGAACTAAATAACTCAACTTAAACTAACAAAGCATATTAGCAAACAACTATAGAGCTGTACCATAAACACAATCACACACCAATATCCATGGGCATAGAGTATTTTGTTAAAACTTCCCAAAAATCCAGCCATAGTGCCACAAAGATCACAAAACCCATCCCATTCATAAATTTAGTAAGAAACACCCAATTTTGATAGCCATTCAGAAACCTTGGTAATCCTAAAATGGAAAAATATAAATTGACGGAGAGAAAGGCTTGAAGACTAACCTTCAAACTTGATCCAAAGAGAAGTGTAACCCAAGAAGAATTCCTTCTCCTTACTTCTCTGGCTCACAGCTTTTTTATGATGCTCCTTACTTCTCCGGCTTGCAGCTTTTTTTTAAAAACGATAAGGCAATTTGTTGTCCAGCGTTTCATAGGTTTTTGGCACTGTTTTTAGTTTGGCGCTGTTTTTTTATTTATTTATATTTTTTATGAAAAGTTTGGCTAGTTTTTTTTATGTAAGTTTTGGCACACCAGAAAATATGAATTCCCATACTATGGAAATTGTGAAATGATGCCTATTTTGGTAGAAATTAAACTTGGAAATTTGATGCCTCAATTTTCATGATTTTTTCCTCGCGTCATTTAATAAGTTCTCGCTTAAGTTGCCAAATAAGGGAATTGTCAATTTCTTCTCTTAAATTCTCAACTTTAAGCTAAATTCCGAGTTATTGTCTCTCATCCAAATGGAGGGTCAAGAAAATAAAAATAGCAGATCAGATGGGTCTTCAATGGTGGCTAATAAAAATACTACCTATGGGTCTTCAATGGTGTCCACACGAAAACTTCCTGGCATGGACACCTTCATGCTTGAAGAAACCATAGACAACCAGTAGAAAAAATCTGGACGTATATAAAACCATGGACATATATAAAACCAGTAGAAACCATGGACAACCAGTAGAAAAAAAATAACAAAAAAACAAGAGCAGCACATATATAAAAAGTTCGAGAGATTGAAGAGATGGAAGAATCTACCTTGTGAAAGAGATTGAGAGAGATTGAGCGAATGGTTGTCTCCAAACTTGGGAGGCTACGTGAAGATGAACTTTGGTGTCTGCAGATTTGAGAGAACGTGAGGATAGATTTCTAACCTAATAAGGGTATTTGTGGAATTGGAAAATTTTCATTAAAGGGAGCGCGCTGCTTCAATTGAAAGCAACTTTTAAAAGCAATCCCGAGATTGCTTTTAAAAGTTGCTGTCAAAAGACCATTGCTTTTAAAATAAGCAGGATATTTTATTTTTACTAAACACTTTAAACTGCTTAACTTTAAAGTTAAGCAGGTTTTTGGTGAAAAAAAGCAATCCGAAACGGGGCATATCGGACTGCCAACGAAGTCTAGCCCAACAAAAAGGGCATTGACTTGCAGACCAGAGGTTTCAGGTTCAAACCCCATTACATATTAATTGTGCGTATGCGTGTGTGTGAAAAATCTTCATCCTATATAGTATGGACTATCGCTTATATTCAAAGGAAAAAAAATATCACTTGTACTTAAAATTCTGAAATATTCATCTCAAAATATAATAAAGACAAGTAATAATTCAAACTACATCTTAACAATTAGCTCTATGATGTTCCAAAATTGTTATCTCACACTCCTACCAATCTACACCATCATCTATTGTATTGAACACACAGTTTTATCAGTTTAATAAATAAAGTAAGTGTTGAGGCCCAAAAAAATCCACGCTTCGGCCCAAATAAATGCTCAGCCCAATGCAGTACCTTACCGAGAAGAAACCCAATTTAGGCACGCGAAAGTTCGCCATATGCGCTTGTACACATACCACGCCAAGTAAATAAACAACGCGCCATGCTACAAGCTTAAGTGGGCCCAAGCCACGCAAGATGCCCGGGGCTTGCTTGAGTGGGTTGTGGTATGGAAGGTAATAGGTCGTCATGAGGCCCATTGATGGGACGAGAAATGGAGGTTCCAGGTTGCTTGGGAGCCTCGGAACCCAAGCCCATTTCTTAAGCCCAAATATATGGGTGAGCAAAAAGGGAAAATAACCCAACCAAAATAACTCAACCAAAATTAGCCCAATCAAAGAATAGCCCAACCAAGAAGCCCATCATTCAACAAAAATAGCCCATTTACTTAGTGAACCTTGGCCCATACAATTGCCATCGATGAACCACAAGCTCCAGCACCTAGCTGGAATAGAAGCCACGAAAAGGAAGTTTGAAAGTTCATTGAATAAGGCTGCTGGGAAGTGCCAGCACATGGGAATGGATCAAGTTCCAAAACAAAACACCAGAGAAACCAAGGAATGTTAACATGCAAGCTACCAGGAAGAGAGACACTCTTCAAACCAACATACACATCCCAACTCCTTCCCTATCAAAACTGGTTATAGGAAAGAGTGAGAAAGAAAGGAAGAAAATGGCTGGAAGTAGAAATCTTCTACTGAAGCAGCCGCAGGAAAGGAGGCCTTGAGCTCCAAAATCCCTGATTTTGTGCAAATAGATAGAGAAAAATCTCACTAAAACAGGAAAAGTCAAGAGAGGAAAGGAAAAGGGAAGGAAAACCTTGCTAAGTTGGGGAAGAAACCATTAGGGTTTCTTGGGGAATGAAGGTTTCCCGCAGCTATAAAAGGAGGTCCCCTCCACCTAGCAAAAACTAACCCAGGCTGAGAGAGCAAGCTCCCTCTCTTACTTGCAAAAATTCAGTAGCCCTATTCACTCTTCTTCTTCGTTCTTCTCTGTTAACAGACTATTTTCAGAGTCTGTCAAGCTGCCGGAAGAAGTAATGCCCTTCCTTTACCCCTTTTTAGCCAAGATCATCCTGCAAACCTTGTCTCCCTCATCTTAAACACTCCCATTTCTCCCTAGGAAGCCTTATTTTCCTCTTTGGTGCTCAACTCATGCTGACCTTGCTCCCATGCCACAATCTCCTCATGCTAAGCTAAAACTTTATCTGTAAGGAAGCATAAATCACCTGTAAGCAGTCATCATTTTCGTTGGTGAAGGTAACCAGAGCACTTCCTAAGGCTTTACTGCCCTTTCGAAGTGCTTTTGGGGCTTAATTTTCGAACTCAGGCACAGGGGGCAATTCCAGTAATTTCCCCTTTACGGCAGCCCAGCCCATTTGCAGCTGCCGGAAGAAAAAGACCCCCACAGTAAGTAATGAAATCAAGGGTAGAATTAGAAATTGTTCAACTGGTGAGCTAACTAAGGTATTAGCTTAAACTCTAATGATTTTTTTTTTTTATATAGTATTTACAGTTTCTATAATTTTTTTAAATAAAGTATATATTAAAACATATAAACCACGCTAGTTCATAATTTCATTGACTAATTTTCAATAAACTTCAACATAAAATAAATATATATTAAATGCAACCAAACAACACATATTATTAAAATGAAAATATATTCAACAAAAAAATATCTATTGGAAGATTTGAGTGGGGTTGCTTGACCTAGAAGTTGCTTGACCTAGAACCACGCTATACATATATATATATATATATGTTCAATAACATAATTGAAATTGTACCTATTCAAGTTGTGCCCTACAATCCTTTGAGAGAATTGTAATGTTTTGTTTGAATATGAATTGATACTGTCATCAAGTTCTTTATCAATGTAGACAATCATAGAATTAGCTAAAAACTCATTCTCTATTTGAACCGCACTGTGCACATTCTTAGGGCTACCTAATTTTAAAGGGGTGATATGATGGCAGTTAACATGAATATTGACGAAGGAAACATTATGAGAGAATATTAAAAGGTAGAGAGTTACTAAGGGATTATGTTTCTTAATTGAGCAAACAAATTAATCTAAAATTACTAGGCTATGTTTTGTGGGCTATTGAGCTTTTATGGGGTAAATCACATTAAAATGTATAGAGCCCATGGTAGCCCTCATGCTAGTTCTGCCCTTGAATGAAATGCGATATGAAATAAAAAGCCGTATCTGTTTGAGCTCGTGTCCTACAAATTTATGATCATGATCCTCATTATACTCATTAGGCTATCAACTGATCTTTTTACACTTTTGGCATATGACATATGAGTACTCAATCGTTCTCTCAAATGCATTAGAAATACTCTCAAACACATTAGAAATACTCTCAAACACTTTGTTTGCTTGTCTTTTACTTTTGTTTCTTGATGATGATGATTTGGATTGACCTCCAGTGTGGCTAGGATTTATGTATGTTTACAGCTGCTAATTTTGAGCACAAGTGTATGTGTATAATATTGGTTTGTCATGTATCAAATTTATTGTTAAGGGTTGCCAAAGAAACAATGGTTGCAAACTGCAAAGGAATCTTGACCGTACAAATAAGGTAAGTAAATCAAGGGGCCATACGATGCGCATCGGGTTTACTGAAAAACTCCATCAAAACGCTCCAGATCCAACACAATTTCAAAACTGCTTTTTGTTGCGACTTCAAGAGAGAGAAGAGAATCAACAAGAAATGACAATAATGAATTATTTAAAAACACCCTGCGTCACGTGCCTTTTCAATTTTCCCCCAAATCTCCCAAATTCAAATCTCTCTTTCGCTCTCCTCCTCCAACGGCTACCCCTCTCTCTCTTCCCCTTCTCTCTCGCTCTCTTGTCCTTCCAAACCCTACTCTCTCAGTCTCGCACTCTCAGATTCACGTTTCTCTCTATCTGAAATCCTCATTTTCGCTCTCTACAATTCGCGATGAAGCACTTCATGCAGCCGAGAAACACCATATTGAGGGAGGCGACGGAGCCTACCTCGTCGCCAAACCCTAGCTACGGCAAGCCCAGGCCACCTAGGAAGCCCAAGGCCTCCAAGGAGAATGCTCCGCCGTCGGATCCGAACTCCATGACCTCCGATTCGAAGCCTTCGCCAGCGGCGAAATTGAAGAGTCCATTGCCGCCTCGGCCACCGCCGTCGAACCCTCTCAAGCGGAAGCTCAGCGTTGACTCTCAGACCGAAAACTCTGTCCCTGGGACCTCCGATTCTGGTGTCCAGGTACTTTCGCATTTCTAGACATCTTTTCTTGTTTCTTTCTTTCGTTTATCATTAAATTCTGGGAAAATCTGTTTGGTTGCTGCGAAATCTTGTGCGTTTTGTTGAAATATTTATTACCTTTTTGAGTTGATATCGTTTTTTCCCGTCTATTTTAGTATCGTTTACCATTCGTTTGCTGTCTGTAGCGTTTGGTTCTTGACTCGCTTCTGCTTGGTTGCTGAGAAATCTTGTGTTTTTTGTTAAAATCTTTCTAAATTTTAACTTTACATCATTTGCCCTCTATTTTAGTATGTTTACACTGCTATTGCTGTCTGTAGCTTTTGAATGCTAACTCACTTTTGTTTAGCTGCTGAGAAAAGTGTTTATTTTTATTTTTATTTTTAAAAGGAACTTTGAATGAGAGGAACTAAAGAAAATGGCGTTTTTACCTCAAATAGGGAGTCGTTTTTATATATCGACTTTAGTTTCTTATTGTTAATTTTCCGTTTTTTTCGACCTTGTTTTGCCTTGTTTCCTTTTTCTTTTATTTTTAAATTGATAATTGACGAAATCTTCTATTTTTATTGATTCTTTTAATTTTTTTTTTTTTAGTGGATATCATTTCTCCCTCTATTTTAGTATGTTTGCACTTTGATTGCTGTCTGCAGTTCTTGATTATAGACCCACTTTTGTTTGTCTGCCAAGAAAAATCAAAACAAATTAAGAATCACCGAAAATGTCCTCTTTTTTATTTTATTAAGTCCACTACAGAGCGTTTCTTATATGCTAACATTAGTTTCTAATTATTCTTTAGTTCACCATATAGCTGTTCTTTTTTCTTTCTGTTTCCTTTTGTTTTCTTTCAGTGAGCCCTTTTGCATTTCCTTAGTTGTGACAAAATCTTTATTCATTGCTCTTAATTTTTTTTCTTTCTTAATATGTATAGGTAGTAGTGAGAATGCGACCGCCACGAAAGGATAAGGATGAAGGAGAGATGATGGTACAGAAATTATCTAGTGACTCTTTGTCGATAAATGGACAGACCTTCACATTTGACTCGGTTTGCGACACAGACTCTTCACAGGCATGAACTCTATCAAAATGGTATTCTTGTTTAGCTGATTTTAGAGTGGATTCTTATCTTTTGTTGTGCTTATCATTGCAGCTAGATATTTTCCAGCTTGTAGGAGCACCTCTAGTTGAGAATTGTATGGCAGGTTTTAACAGTTCTGTATTTGCATACGGACAGGTCTGTTTCCATTTGTGTTCTGCTTCATTCTATGTGTGTTATGTTGGGATGTTGGTTCTATTTCTTATTCTACATGTTCTGATTATTCAATCTATCAGACGGGAAGTGGAAAGACATATACCATGTGGGGTCCAGCCAATGCCTTGCTGGATGAAAATCTATCAAGTGATCAACAAGGGTTAACCCCTCGTGTTTTCGAGCGTCTTTTTGCTCGCTTAAATGAGGTGAGCTTTAATTTTGTTCTTTAGTAAATCAAGATGACACAAATTGATCGTATATTATATTAAAAGGTTTCCCTACATTATTTGCGAATTAATCTTTACAGGAGCAAATCAAGCATGCTGACAAACAACTCAAGTATCAGTGCCACTGTTCTTTTCTCGAGGTAGAAATTCTGAGTAATTATTCATTTTGGTTGACTGGTAATTGGTCAATAGCCTTTTAACTTCTTTCACTTGATTATCGGCTTATTTGCAGATTTACAATGAACAAATCACAGATCTTTTGGATCCAAATCAAAAAACCCTTCAGGTAAATGTAATAGTTTGCTTTTTTCATCATCTTATGTACTATAAGTGGTCTGGTGTTAATAGGTCTTCTATCATTATGTTTCCAGATAAGAGAAGATGTTAAATCAGGTGTCTATGTCGAAAATCTCACGGAAGAGTGTGTACGCACTATCAAAGATGTGACTCAGCTTCTGATAAAGGTTTGCTTTATTATTTTACTTGTACAATAGGCATAGTGTATATGACACAGTTGAAGATCCTTTTATTGGAATACAAATAATTCTCCCTCAGGAACCTCTGTCTTTCAAATGTGGAATTTTAGTTTAGTTTGTATATTCAATTTGACAATTATATATCCTGGTTATTTCTGTGATCTGGTAGCTCTCATTGGATGTTGATGACACTAGTTTCTTTAGCTACATGTAAAGTGTTTCAAGGTCTTGACGTGATGTCTGGTAAATCTATGTCTGCAAGTCAAAAATAAAGACTGGACTCTTATGCAATATAATCAAAGAGTAAGAATTTTTTACGATGATAAGATGTATCACATATCGAACCAATCATTTTGAATAACAAAGTGGGAGAAACAGATTTAACGGATCAGAAAATAATGTAATCTCTTTGAATTCCTGCTGGCTGTTTGGTTTTTTGGCATGGATCTTCTTTACCTAAGAAGTGAACATCATATTGACTTTCTAACTCCTATTCCTGTACATCTGAAATGAAAAAAGATAAAATTTGAAAAATATATAAATGGATATAGTATTTTTTTTTTAATGTTCTTTTTAATCAGTTCAAGAGTTTTGAATTTGCAAAGAGTTTTAGCAAATTTTACTGGTCTTGCTTACGTCAACCACTTGAGCATAAAATGCAAGTTTGCAGTAGATTTTAAATAAAGAGGTGTTTTGGTAAAAAATATTCTTGTTTTGGCTCTGAGTCTCACAACTACGTGCATGCATATTGAGCATCACGTAAGTTTTATAAAACAATTTCTTGTTGCTGTTGAAATTGGAAGTGGTTTCATCAAAGAACAAGGGTCTGAAAATGCAGATTAATGTATGTGAGAAAAGTTTCACTATTGTTGAATGTGTTTCGAACAAGAAGAGTCTTATGATTCTTAATTGCGTATCAAACACCCCAGATATTCCAAGTAACAATGCGTTTATCATAATGTTACAGAGGAAAATGGCATTGTTGATGGGATTTTTCTGGGAGTCTAGCTCAGGAGAGAATATTCTAAGCTCCTCCATTAACTGTTTTGTCTCTGAGTCTCACAACTACGTGCATGCATATTGAGCATCACATAAGTTTTATAAAACAATTTCTTGTTGCTGTTGAAATTGGAAGTGGTTGCATCAAAGAACAAGGGTCTGAAAATGCAGATTAATGTATGTGAGAAACGTTTCACTATTGTTGAATGTGTTTCGAACAAGAAGAGTCTTATGATTCTTAATTGCGTATCAAACACCCCAGATATTCCAAGTAACAATGCGTTTGTCATAATGTTTTTGAGGAAAATGGCATTGTTGATGGGATTTTTCTGGAGTCTAGCTCAGGAGAGAATATTCTAAGCTCCCCCATTAACTTTTGAAAGAATAATTGGAGCTTGAATAGTTGTTTAAGAAACTCTATTACTAACATGTACGTTATGCAGGGCTTGTCAAACAGGAGGACAGGTTCAACTAGTATCAATGCAGAGAGTTCCCGCTCACATACTGTATTTACCTGTGTGGTTGAATCTCAATACACGGTAATAACCGACTCGAGGACCTATGCACTGAATAATTGCCCAATGAACTTGTTCATTATGATTTACTTATTTTCATAATCGAAATTTATGTGTATTCAATTTTTTTTTTCTCACACTTATGTGTCGAGTGATTAAAGTGAACCCTCACTTTTGTAGAATGTGGCAAATGGTACAAGCAGCTTTAAAACCAGTAGAATAAATCTTGTTGATCTAGCTGGGTCAGAGCGTCAGAAGTTAACAGGTGCAGCAGGAGAACGCTTGAAGGAAGCAGGGAATATCAATCGATCACTCTCACAGCTTGGGTATGGCTTATCTTTCTGCTGTCATATTTAATTTTACATTTAAAGGTGCATTTCAAGCTTGCGAAAATTTCTAAACAACATTGTTGTTATTTATTGTTTGATTGGAACACAGTAGCCAATTTTTGAGTTAACACGCTTGGAAACAAGCTGTCCTGAGCCTTGCTTCACCTAACCAAAGTGTCGCTTTATAAATTTACACAAGCTTAAGTTTGCTGTTTAGTTGAACTTGTGCCTTCGTTGAACTTCAGGACTAAAAACTAAAAAACCAAATTTCTTTCTTGAACTTGGGAAAAATTAAATATGAAAGAAAACTATGATTTTTATTTGCATTCATACGACTTTTTGAGTTATCTGGTGAAAGTTATGGCCTCTCTCTATCTCTCTCCTCAGGTTTAAAGTTTTATTTTGTTCATGTCAATGTTGACATGTTCAAGACATTTTTTTAGATTTGTGCTAATTGCAGCTGATTATCTGAGTGCAGGAACCTGATAAACATTCTTGCTGAAATTTCTCAAACGGGAAAGCAAAGGCATATCCCCTATAGAGATTCCAGGCTGACATTCTTATTACAGGAGTCACTTGGGGGAAATGCAAAATTAGCGATGGTCTGTGCTATTTCTCCAACACAAAGGTAGTACTGCAACCCCTTTCTTCCTTCAAAGTAGCATTTAACATTTTTTACGTTCTTTCGTGAATTGGAAGTTCACTTAATTTAACCTTGCAGCTGCAAGAGTGAGACTTTCAGTACATTGAGGTTTGCACAGCGTGCTAAGGCTATCAAGAACAAGGCAGTTGTTAATGAAGTAACGCAGGAAGACGTGAACCACCTGCGTGAGGTGATACGGCAGCTAAGGGTATGTTCTCTTTCACTTTACTCTGGCATATTGTGATTCATAAATCTACAAATTAAACATGTGAATCATTCCAATGAGCTTGTAAATTTAACAGGATGAACTACAACGGATTAAGGCAAATGGTAACAATCCAGTTGCTTCGAATGGAGGTCACAGTGCAGCATGGTTTCGTCAGAGTTTGAATTTACTGAAGGCTAGCCTTAAACCACAAATGACATTACCTCGTGTCGATGATGACAGCGATGAAGAGATGGAAATTGATGAGGAAGCTGTTGAGAGGCTTTGTGTTGAAGTAAGTAACCAGACAGTTGTTAGTGAAGCTAACAACAGAGCTGATGCAAACAATGTAGAAACAATGAAATCACATTCACAACCTGTGGCTTGTGAAATTGGAAGCTCTGATGGCCCTCAAGACTATACGTCTGGAAGTGGTTGTATCAAAGAACAAGGTTGTGATACAGATGTTAATATGGAAGAAGGAATATCTGAACAAGAAGGGGACATGATTGTTGAATGTGTTGCTGACACCCCAGTTATTGTTGAATGTGTTGCTGACACCCCAGTTATTCCATGTGCTAATGCATCGGATCTTCATAATCTTATAGAATATACCTCTGTGCAGCCTGCTCAGGAAGAAAATATTCTAAAATCCTCCATCAGTAGTTTGCTAAATGAAGAATCAGCGAGCAAAAGAGGGCATGAAGGTTCTTCATGTCCAGCCTCTGATCCTCCTGGAGGAGCGTCTGGCTGCCTTTCAGTTGCAGATGAATGCATCGGTTCTCCAAATGGCTTAGTTAATTGTGTTTCTCCATGCCTGAGCATAGTTCCATGCGATGTATCCCCAGTCCTAAAGTCTCCTACCCCCAGTGTTTCACCCAGGGTCAACGCCAGCAGGAAAAGTTTGAGGACCTCATCAATGCTGACTGCTTCTCAGAAGGATCTTACTGGTGGAAGTACATTAAGTCCAGAGGCCATGCACGTATCTTTGGCAAAACCTGCAATAAATAGTTCATCAGATGACGTATCTGCTCAAACATGTAAGAACTTTTCGGCACCAGCTGAACAGTTGGCAGCAAGCATTCGCAATGGCCTTGAAATTATTGGTAGTCACCGCCATAGTTCAGCTTTGAGGAGGTCGTCATTCAGGTTTTCATTGAAACCTTCAGAGTCTAGGCTGATTTTGCCAGTTTCTAAAGCTGATGTGGGTGTGCAAACAAGTCATGAAATAGTTGAAGAAAATTCAGTGGAATTTATGTGTAATAATTGCAAGAACAGAATGCAGCTAGAGGTCAAGGAGGTCAATGAAATTTCAGATATGCAATTAGTACCTGTTGATGGGTCAGAGTCTGCTGACAAATCCAAGATACAAGTTCCCAAAGTAAGTTCAGGAGAGAGTAGCTGAATTTTTATGTTATCGTTTCCAAACTTTCTGTATTCGTGTGCAACAATCACTACTTTCTGTATTCATGTGCAACAGTCACTTCACTTTTCCCCCATTTACTCTACAGGCTGTGGAGAAGGTTTTAGCGGGAGCTATTAGGAGAGAAATGGCATTAGAAGACATATGTGCCAAGAAAACTTCTGAGATAATGCAGCTCAACCGTTTGGTAGGTTTCTCCAAATTCTGTGACAGCCATCCATAGTCATTATTTTTGTCTACTACTGGCGTGACATATTTTAGCTGTGATTTACAGGTGCAGCAGTACAAGCATGAGAGAGAATGCAATGCCATTATAGCCCAGACAAGGGAGGATAAAATTCTACGCCTTGAGAGCCTTATGGATGGTGTTTTACCCACTGAGGAGTTCATGGAGGAAGATCTAGTGTCTCTCACACATGAGTATAAGGTATAAATCTTTCTTTGGAGGCTCCTTTGTTGTCCTTTTTTTGGCCAGATCCTTTTTGTGTTCTTTGTGCTTTTTTTTGTTGGTCTTATTGTGTTCTTTATGCTTATGCTTACCCATCGCATACAGCTTTTGAAGGAAAAATACGACAATCACCCAGAACTTTTGAGGACAAAGATTGAATTGAAAAGAGTTCAAGATGAGCTGGACAATTTACGAAGTTTCTGTGATATGGGTGAAAGGGAAGTGTTGTTGGAAGAGATTCAAGACTTGAGAAGCCAGCTACAGTATTATGTGGACTGTTCATCCACATCAGCCCGGACACGGAAGTCTATGCTGCAGTTGACCTATTCACGTGACCCCAATGTGGCTCCTCTTAGTACAATTCCAGAGTCAACTGAGGAAAGTGCTGAACAGAAATTTGAACAAGAGAGAAAACGGTGGACTGAGGTAGAGAGTAACTGGATTTCTCTGGCTGAAGAGTTGAAAGTTGAACTTGAGGCCAGCAGATCACTGGCTGAAAAGACAATGCAAGAATTAGAAACTGAGAAGAAATGTGCAGAAGAGCTCAAGGAAGCAATGCAACTTGCGATGGAGGGGCAATCACGGATGTTGGAGCAGTATGCAGATTTGGAAGAGAAACATATGCAACTGCTTGCAAGGCATAGAACAATACGGGATGGAGTGGAGGATGTGAAGAAAGCAGCTTCTAAGGCAGGAGTCAGAGGTGCTGAGTCAAAGTTCATAAATGCTCTCGCTGCAGAAATTTCAGCATTGAGAGTAGAAAGAGAAAGAGAGAGGAGATATCTTAGGGATGAAAATAAGGGGCTTCAGGCACAATTGCGGGATACTGCTGAAGCTGTGCAGGCTGCGGGGGAATTACTTGTGCGACTCAAAGAAGCAGATGAGGCTGTTGCTACTGCTCAGGTATGTTAAAATGTGGTTTTCTGTTTTGATTCCTTGCCATTTTACTTGGTTGAGATTCTTATTTTCAAGGTTGTTGTGACTTCTTTTTCATCTTAAAACTACTTTCATAATCAGATAAGTTGTTTCTATTTTTTTCCTTTTTTCTTTTGCATTGAAGTTCTGAAGTTTCATCGCAAAATAATTTTCTCTGAGTTTCTTTACACACGATTGTGCAAAAAGGGAATACTCTGTGCTCCTCTTCAATATTCAGAAAAGCCTTGTTAATGAGCTTAAAATACTCAGATCAAACAACTTAACTAACTACAACTTTTGCTTTTGACTTGTAACCAACCTAATTTCAAAAGACTAAATGTTGTTACAGCAGGAAAGTAGGGTAACTGTGACAGACCTGCAGTCCAATTTAACCAGGGCCCTAAATATTGCACTTTAAGTTAAATACTGGCAACGAGAGGAATAACCTAAATTATGTTGAACCAGTCTTCCTAGGTCAATCCCTGTGAGCATGTTTTGCTGAGATATTGCATTTTTGATTGGAAAATTTGAAAGTTTGAATCATTTAGATACCTCTGTTCTTGTAAACTCTTAATCCTGTTTGCTCCATTTGTAGTCTTTTCATGCATGCTTAACATAGGACTTATTTGAAATTTAATAACGTGCAGAAGCAAGCTATGGAGGCCAAGCAAGAAGCAGACAAGGCTTACGTGAAGATTGAAAAACTGAAGAAAAAACATGAGAAGGAGATTAGCAGTCTCAATGAGCTCCTTGCCCAGTCTCGTTTACCCAAAGAAGGAATCCGACCTGCTACTGATGATGGTTCTCATATGCCAAAATACGATGTGGGCGAGCCCCATAGTTTAAGTGATCAACGATGGAAAGAGGAATTTGAACCATTCTACAATGGGGAAGATGGCGAGTTACGAAAACTCACAGAACCCTCATCATGGTTCTCCGGTTACGACCGGTGCAACATATAGAAATCGAATTTAGAATGGCTACATAGTGTATAATAGACTACTAAGTGTGTGTCCAATAGCTCCATTGTATGCAGGTCATCTGGTTGGTCACCCAGTTTGACCATTGCCATTATAATTTTTTTCAAGTGCAAGTTGTATTCTTCTATTTCAGATTCTTTCATAAGAGATGAGTGAATGGTTGTATTCTTTTATTCATATTCCCTCCTGTTTGCAAGCATCTAAAATGGGCTCACTTTTATACCAAGTTATGGTCTGGTCTATTCTCATGCCCAATCTTCCTTCCTAGCAGCCCAAACAAAACACAAAGCATATGCTCTACAAAATCCCTTCATTCCTTTTGGTTCACAGATATACCAAAATGTGGGTGTGCACACTAACTGCCATATTGCAATTAAATGGGAGACTCAGAAAGTTTTGGATATACTGGATGTGGTGGGCCCCATTCTGAATAGACAATATACACTTGGTACATACATGGATAGCTACAGTATGTATAGATCCAATTTAAAATGGGTGCATTTACAAGATTTTAAGATCATTTATTTTTGTTTGGTGTGTATGTGTCAGGAGGGGAGGGGGCAATGTTCAAGTGGATGAAAGAAGTATGTCAATGCCCTGTGTTAAATAGGAGGCATAAAACAGACAGTCCCCAAGTACTCTTCACATTGGAAGCCTCCTTATGTGGGAGAGTGGTCTAAGCTTGTCATGGAGACCACAAAACAAGAGGTTTGTTGTTGCTCTGTCTTTCTCTGACATGAATCTCTATCCTTACCAGTGGACCATTCAAATTCCAGAGGTTGTTTAATAAGGCTGGGGATGGCTGGATAACAGGTAGGCCTGCAACCCTAGCAAAACCCAACTGGAAAGAAGTGTACATCTTCTTCACCTCTTCTTTTTTCAATTTTTTTTATTTTTTTATTTTTTATACAAGCGATGTTGAAAGAGGGAATCCAACCTAGTATCTGGAATGCAAGAATAAATGTCCAGAACCACTTGAACTACAAACACCTTTACTTTCAATTTTAATATTGGTATGTAGGTTTTTTTTTTTCTTTTTTAAACGACAATTTGGTTGAGTGGCAGTCGGTCTTTACTTTAACAAAATGGAAGTTTATATTTTAGTCAAATAATTTGTACTCAGAGTAAGATTATTAAATATTTAAAGTCATGAAGAAAAAAACATACACGCATGGACAATTTCCAACCGTTTTATACAGGAAAGCAAAATTGTCTGGAAATGAAAAATTCAGCAGTGGCCCACAGGAGGTAAGACAAAGTGTGGGTTTGGTCTAAATTCAAAGTCTAATCCAGCATACTTTCTTAAGCTTAGCTGGATAGAACTTAATTTGGGCAGTCCCTTCAATTACTCTTAAATTTGGTAATAAAATGGAAAATGGATGG
Organism: Prunus persica; assembly: GCF_000346465.2. Classification (NCBI taxonomy): domain Eukaryota; kingdom Viridiplantae; phylum Streptophyta; class Magnoliopsida; order Rosales; family Rosaceae; genus Prunus; species Prunus persica. The sequence continues at coordinate 14,472,759 of NC_034009.1, forward strand.
CAATAACAAACTATAATCCCAGTCAATTCCTTTCCTTGTAAGCAACAATATCTGTCAACAGTCATCACCTTCAATGTTGAGTCACCCAAACTTGATAAAGCTGTGGTGCAATTGGCATGCATGTAAAGTATAAATTTGCGCCAAAGAAAGGCTTGATGATAACCTTGAATGATCATGGTTGGTGATGTAAAATGATAGTTTCCTACTGGTTACTACCACTGTTATCCCCTCCCCAACCCCACATCAAAGGTCATATATACCAACCAAAGTTAAAGCTAAATGCTTCTTGAGGTGACATAAAGGGAGTTCATGATTTTAAGGAAAGAAAAAAAAAATATCAACCAAGAGATAAAGACATAAAAGGGTAGTGATTTTTCGTGTTGTAATGAAATTTTTTGGGTGAAATTGTAACACCGTTAAATTGTGTTACTAATTTTCGTACTTTTTTTTTTCTTTTCGCTGAGGATCTTTTTTACTAAAAGGGAGAATAACATATTAAATTCACACATACAACACGAATGCTAGGATTCGAACCCAGGACCTTATCTGAAGGAGTAAATACTCCAAACCACTACACTAGTGAGTCTTTTGCACTAATTTTCATACTATAACTATAATACGGGTGAAGGACAATTTTATATTAGGTGTGATTTTAATAAATAAAAAAATTTATCTCTTGAGCGAAATGTGCTAACAACAACACGTGGCGTAAGAAAAACTTATGAATCTCATCACTCACTAGTAAAACCGCTGCAGGAGGAAGAAAAATGGGACAGGCTGGTTGATTGGACTCTATAAGAGTGTGTGTGTATATAACCCCACAAGAAACATATTGCATCAGTCTTTCCTAATCCAACTCCCTACCAGAGAGGACTGAGGACCACATTTCTCTCACTATCACTGCAGTCAGTTACGGCTTCCCAATTGATATTTTGGAAACCAATTTGGACCGCTCAATCATCACCACTTATATCTTATCAAGTCTCCAAATCGTAAATTAATCAAACCTAAACTCATCTTTAATTTTTAAAAAAATTAAATTAAATAATTTGGACACAAAAAAATTAAAAAAAGACACGAGTGTTGATGGGGATTAAATTTGGTCACTAGGAAGGAATGGCAATGAGCTGAGATGGGGGTGTGGGCTTGTCATTCTCATGTCCCTTTCTCCAAACGGGGCCCAACCATGGAGGCAAGTCCAATAATATTTTTCTTTTTTATTATCATATTCATACGTACCAATGTCGTCATAAATATATAATTTAGTATCTTTATACTCAAAGTAATTAATATATTACCTTTATAATATAGTACCAAATTAAACCTTAATTATTTCAAAGTCATTAATTAAACCTTACTTTCTACCCACCCACTTTTTGTGTTTCACATTTACATGCGGCATGCTTTTATAAAGCAAAATGAGTTAAACGATACAAAGTTAGGAAAATAACCAAAGCGTTTTCCCCATTCGAAGGCCTAGGAAGGAACTAGGCAATTCTACGCTTAGAGTGACAAATTTTAACACGACTTAAAATTTAAAAGAAATAATTAAGTTAAAGTTAATCAAATTTAACATGAGTCCGTAAATGATATAATGTGCAGCTACCACGAATACTGGATTAGTATCAAGTAGAGTTATCCGATTTTCACATAAGTCTTGTGTATCTTGTTTTATATGAAAAAAAGGGTTATGTTTTGTTTTTTTTCTTCATGTTTTGATATCTTATGTTGTAAGTGTCAAATTTCAAAGAGACGAGTCATCAGCCTACTACTAGCAACACCGATATTATCCTTAATTTATTTAGTCAAATTTTTGATGTACAACTTTATATTCTTCAATAGTAAGAAACCATACAAATAAAAAATAGCTCAAGTTAGTTTGAAGTCATTTAATATAATTGATCAAATAATGTTGATCATAGTTAACTAGGGCTTGACACGTTTTTGGCAAAAGAAAAAAAACAAAAGAAAACGAAGGCTTGACACGAACCGAAAACAACACAATCCAGACACTTACACCACTGGCTTGCCACTCCTGTCTATGCATACAAAACAAATATTATTAAATAGATGTCTATGAACAGTTGAGAGAGAAGAGAAATTGAAAATCCAATCCTAATCACCGACTCTTTTAATTCATTTTCTTAATATAATTTAAAATAATTTATGATATTGTAGATGGCAAAATTAAAGGAGTGTGATTTGTTAAAATGTGGACGTAACCCCAACTCTTACCTGGACAGCATGTAGGCGAATTGTGTCTCATCACTCATGTTAGTTTGTCTACTCATGACCAAGACTGGCTAATTGAACAATTAGTTTGGATGTCATTGTCAATGTGTGTCAATGTGTCAATGTTACAATGAAAATCCAGCCAGGAACTTTGAAAATATTTTGGCAAAAGGTATGGAGGAAGTGCTAAGAATTTTTCTATTTTGGTCGAAAAGGAGGTGCTTGGATTAGATCCAAACCAAACCTTATGTACGCAATCCTCTACCGTAACAATCATAGCCTACTACTTATTAGGGGTCAACAATAAACAATCCGAATCATTCAAAGCAATCAAATTAAATAAATTCGAGCTAGCTATAATACTTTCTTTCGGGATTTTGTTATGAGTTTTCAATTTTGAGCTAATTTTAACCTTTCAAATTGTTGGGCATGTTCAAAATTTTGAACTACTTTCTGACCAAAATTGTTCGTCAAATGTAAGATCCAAAATTTTACGAAAATTTCAAGTTTTCCAAATAGAAATGAATGTTGAAATTCTGAATTTTTTTGAAAATGGAATTGGAAGAGAATTTCATTATGAATTGTTTTGTATTGGAATCTCTGAATCCTTTCCGATTTCTATCCATTCGAAAATTGGCCGGAAACAATTAATTAAGACTATTAAAAACGGTGAATGGCTAACTATGAATTTTAAATTTAAGACACTCTCCAATAACATAGACTTTGTGATACTAAACAAATGGTCATTGGACATTTGATAACATTTTCAACTTGTTTCAGATTTACATTTTTGTTCATTGGTTGCCGAAAATGATCAAGAGGTGAACAATCATTCATCATAATAACTACATGTCTGTCGAGGGTCACTCTCTCGTTCACGCGAGGAGAGCCTTGACAGCTAGGGTTTGGGTTTCACTAATTTTTTTTACTCATTCTTTGCGCTGTCTCTCTCTATCTTTTTTGATTGTCTCTTTGAGTTCTTCTTGGTGAATTGGGTATGGCGTTTTTTTTTGCTCTTTTGTTCTCCGTAGTGTGGCTGCGTTGGCTTCCTTTTTGGGTTCCCAAGGATGCAGTCTCTGGTGAGGGTTCTCCATCTTAATGCTATGGAGATGGCCACCGCCTATTCTAGTCAAGGGGATGACAAGTATGCGGCACCAAGCCAGAATCAGAAGCGTGCGAAAACTGGTGTTGGGCATCTGATTGTTAGTAGCATAGATTTTTCTAGTAAGCATAGTTTTTGTATCGAGGATTTTGTCGACAAGGCGGAGGAGACCAGTCTTGAGGGGTCTCCATAATCTCCCTAATAATTCTCCTATGGAACGTTTGCGGGCCCGGCAACCGATGAATGTTCCTATTATGAAGATCTTTCTTCAGAATTTTCTTCAGGTTAAGAGGCCAATATTGGTCTCCCTTGCTTGTCAGTCGGGGTTTTGGATCAAGAAAATTGGAGGTGGCGGTTGGTGTTTGGCTGGATCTGTTATGATGCTCACAATATGTTTTTGACTCTGTACGAAGAACTATGATGCTCTCTTTAGATCATATGAGGCTTTTTTTGACAATATCTGCGTAGTGATGGGATGTGCTTCAATGGTTTTGCAGTTGGGTGATTGGTTGGATATATTCTAATACCCGTAGTACGTTTTTGACTCTATACGAAGAACTATGATGCTTTTTCTAGATCATATGAGGACTTCTTTGTTAGTATCTACGTAATGATGGGATGTTGTTTTAAGGGTTTTGTAGTTGGGGTTTATGTTGGTTTATTTCGTATAAGTTGTTTGACTCTTCTATTTAGTCAATAGCATGGGTGGTACTCTTTCCTACCCTGGGATTTTGTTTCACTGAGAAGGTTTTAACGAGGCCACCGTTCACATGCTAGTTCTTACCATGTAATGTTCCTTTAGATCTTATATCTTGTTACAATGTTGTGAAGAATAATATTAATTTGGTCACATAAAAATGTTAAGATTAAGAGTATTATTTGTTGAACTTTACTCAAAAGTCTTTGTCACTTACATATTGATGTATTGTAAAGTGATGCCTATTACACATGAAAATTATAGTTTACTTATACTTCAAGTTAAATGAAAAACCCAACTTCCAAACTTGTATTATTGTTTAGACTTACCAAGTTATGGTGTTAGTGTGTTATATGTTTACCCAAAAGAAAATTATTACAATTGATAAAATAAAATAGAAAATGAGAAATAAAACACTACCAAATATAAACCATATTAATTATTAATTGATTAAAATTTGAGAAAAAGTTATAGTAACTCTGTTATTATAATTTAATTGAAATGTCACCTTAAACTTGAAAATGAAAAGAAAAATGAATGAAAAAATGAATGGTGTTAAAGTCAAATGACAAATCATAGAATTTGAAAAATTAAAGTGACATTTCTCTTAAATTTTTCTTTTAAAATGACAAATTAAAACTGAAATATACGTTGAAGTCACATTCCGAAAATTATTCCTATTATTATTGTTTGCTCAGTTTACTTATTAGGGATATATTGGCTAGATTTACTAGAAAAAGGTGTATTGCAGATTTCTTTTTTGACGTGTATGGAGATTGGATTTTCCAGACAGGTTTTGATGGAAAGTTCTTTTTATCTTCAAGGGTATCAATCGACGTCTGAAGTCCTCTTCTTTATTCTTCCACTTATCCATTTTGATTTTCTTTTCGTAGTTTTCTAAAGGAGTTCTCTGATTCCTCAGCCAAGTCAGAAGTTCACTGCTGCCAACCTGGGCCACTCAGGCTCTTTTCTTTTGGATGCTAATTTCAAAACAAAATACAATCAGCATTAAGCAAATAAAAACTTTAACATTCACTAATAATTAAATAAGTAAAAGTTGTTGTTTGCTTTGATTTTCTGTACAGTAAATTCCAAGGTTCTCAAAACCACACATCATTCTTATTCTTATTCTTTATTATTATTATTATTACTATTATTAATATAAGCGATAGTTTAAACTAAAGGGAAATAGCATTTCTCATATACACAGTGCCAATGTGCCATTGGGATTCGAAACCCGTAAGAAAAATTAGCTGGTCAACCTAACACGACACGTTTATTAAACGGATTGGATTTTAGTCAAGCATTCTTAACATATGTATGATCCTGAGACGACACGAACTCGACACAATATGACCCATTGCTAGTTTAAACCCCTAATCTGCAAGACAATGTCTTTTTCTAATGTACTACACTCCGTTGCATTCTTTTTTATTTTTTAAGTACAAAGTTAGAAATTTTAAGACACAAATAATTAATTCTTAATCATGAGTTGGACTTAAGACACCACCATTTGTCCCCACTTAACAGCTGGTTCCCAGTAAGAATCTGTTAAGCCACAAGTTACGCGATTTAACATAAGATTATATATCATTCAGATGATTGAGGGTCCACCATAAAATCCTTTCCAGCACACATTTGAAAGCAACTGAGAGATGTCTTTCTCATTAAACTATTTACGTTTGGTTGCTGAGAAGATGGCCAGGGGCAAAAGAAAGACAGAGATTAGGCATTGCATGATACTATTGGTGGTTGAAATGGTGGTTATAAGGCCAGCCTTTTTTTTTTTTTTTTTTTTTGTTTTTTGTTTTCACTTTTATATTTCTATTTATTTTCCCAGCAACCAATCTGAGAGGCAGAAGATTTTCAACAAAAGATTACAGCAATAAAGACTCATGGAATTTTTTAAAAAAAAGTTGGAAAAAAAAAGATGAACAATGGAACATTATAAAGAGTCTCACTGAATCTCAGTAATAACATTATCAAATGGTAAGTAGATACAAGGTTGGATCAAAACTGAAGTTTACATGAACAACTCTCTTTCTTTCAAGTTTTTATCCCCCCAACACTCATCTTACCATGCTACACATATATCTTAAATGTGGTCTTATAGAATTGCTGCAATTAGTTCTAGGATATACATTAATGTGGAATTCTTGAAAGAATTCTCCAAAGAATGAGTTGCTGAATCAATGTGCCGATGCGAGAGACTAAAATTCGAAAAGAGAAGCTGTTATTTTCCTCCAGGCTAAAGATCCACTCAAACTGGAATTTCTCTGTATATACAGTTAATTCTGCTGATTATAGCTCAACTTTCATCTGGGCTGAAGCCATTGAACCTGCACATGACAGAAAATGGATTAGACACCGAAACCAACAAGCTAGCTAGAAGATTGAGAATTGCTACTGGTTATTAGTTTATAAAATTTTACTACTTACCATGAAGGCTCTCCTGCTGAATCTGGCCAAATCCCATCTGAACCACACTTTGAAGGTCATCCTCAAAGAATTGTGGAGCCTGGAAAGTAAATTTACAGTAAGCCTTGAGCATACAAGCAAGCAAGACTATTTCAAGTGAAATTATTGAGCCAAGTTTTGTTTAATTACTTGAGGTGCTGCTCCACCAAATCTATCAAATGTGGGTAACTGCATGCCTTGACTTTGACGCATTGCAGCATTTAGAGGGCTCTCTGGAAATTGTGTCTCTGTCCCACTAGAGATGCTGCTGCTATGCAAAGGTGGCAGTTGCTGCGGCTGGTACCCGAAAGGGAATGAAGGTATTGCAGAATCTAATTGGTAAAGGGCATTTTGTAAAGACCCACGAGATTGAAGAATCTGAATTATGCATTGGAATGGACAAAGCTAAAGTTAGTTTTATGGAAAATGCATAAGGATTAAAGAATGAATCAGTTGATAAAGTAGTTGAAAATTCTGTGACTTACCTCCTTTGACAGAAGAGCCTCCATGTTCAAATCCATTCTGGGATTTACAGTTGACAATTTCATTGAAAGAAACTGAGCCAACAAAAATTCAACCAATACAGCAATTCAGCAAGAAAGCTAGGTGTTTCAATCACAATATGAATGGTTGACTATGTGAATTTACCTCAACTTGGCGCTGCAATGACTGTACATAATTTATAATTTCATCTAGCATCACTGCTTTTCCAGTTACCTGAAAATATTGAAAAAAAATCCAATTTAGTTCTATTTCTCGTTGTTTTTCTATCAATTTCAGAACAAGCAACTCAAATTTACATCTTTAAGGTACCTTGTTGCAACCAGGAACAAGATCTTGAAGAAATTTCATCCTTTCGCTAATTTTCTCTCTTCGAACCTGACCATAAAATAAAGATAAACATGATATAGCAATCAAATCTAAAATCAAGGCCAACAAAGAAACAAACCGCACAACACTGCACTGAACATACTCTTTCTGCAAGACTATGGCTATCAGTAGCTTGACCCCTTCTGGCTCTGACATGAATATAGTCCTTTGGAGCCTCAGGAGGCTCTGAATTATCCTTTGTTTGCTTTTGAGCCCCATCCCCTGTAGCTTTGGAACCTCCACTGGGCTCTATCTTTGCCTTTGCAGCTGCCTTTTCGTTCCCAGAAGCTTCATCTGTTTTGCTTCTCTTGGAATTTGGTTCCTCTTTTTCTGCCACAACCTGTAGTAGAATCACTCATTGGTTTTAGTTCTCAACAGAAATTGAAAACAAATAATTGGATTTAAATTGGACAATTGTTGACAGAATTAAACTACCTTGCCATCTTTAACAGAGGGAGATGAAGAGGTTTCTTTGGCTTTTCCTCTTGCAACAGGTTTCCTTTTCCTGGAATTGGTCACATTTTCTGCTTTCACACTCATATCCCCACCTGGGATCTGCTCAGAAACTGATGATCCTTCCCTTGAATCACCTAATTCAGCATTTTCTGGGGTGGAGGACCTCGAAAACCTGCCGAATTTCTTATCAGGAGCTGAATTCCCACCCTGGGGAGAGCTTTTGTTGCTTTCTTGAACACCCAATTGAGATCCAGCAGCAACTTTAAGTGATTGGTTGCTGGAAGCTCTGGAAAGCTTGCCAGAATCAATTTTTGGCATTGATCTATAAGCCAATTCAGCTTCATTCAAGTTGACCTGCCCATTGAGGCCACCAAAATTGCCACCACCAAAGCAGGAAAACCTTGCAGCCCTCTCAACAAATCCAGGGTCAGCTTGAAAAGGTGCCAAACTTGGATGTGAAGGTAAATGATTTCCAGGAATTGGCAAATTGCCTCTCATCTGTGGATCAATCATTGACAGGTTCAGCTTAGGTGAAGAGTTCAATGGGGTGCTATAACATGAAGTGTTAGTGCTGTTATTGCCACACATGTAAGAGTGTGAAGATATTTCTCCTGAATTGCAAATGCTTCCTAATCTTCCAATTAGTTCTCTAATCATTTCTCCATCGCCGCCGCCTTTGCCCGCAGCGATGGCGGCGTTGGACGCCGCCGGAGAAGAAACAATGGAGCTCAAGGCAGACTCAAAGGGATCGCTCTGATCCATTGAATTGTCCCAATTGGCATTAAAAAGAGAATTGGGGAGCTGCTGTGAGCCACAATTGAGCTCATTGGACTGCATTTCCATGCCAAAACTCGAAGGGTTCCAAGAGGGTGTGGCTGTTCTGTCTTTTCCCATGACTTTTAAGGAGGAATATGGAGTTCAATCCAAGAAAAGGTGAAGATCCAGAAGAAAGTAAGGAATAAGAAAGAAAACCCAGAAATTTTCTTGGGAAAATCTTTTGCTTTGAGTAGATATAAGAAAGCAGAGGTGGGAATTCAGGCTGTTGGTGTCAAAAGGACAAGCAATGATGAAGATGATGTGGTCCTTGTATGTCACTCAAATGTGGAAGGAAAAGGAAAGAAAAGCTTAAAAAGAAGGTGAGGAGTGAGTGAAGAGAGAGCAAAGAGAAAAAGAGAGAGAGAGAGAGAGAGATGAGGAGAGTACAGAGGAAGCAAGACGCATAAAAGAAAGGAAATTTCTGTTGACCTTTCCATAAAGTAATAAAATAATGATATATTTATAAAGCATTATTATTTTTTAAGGTCATAATTAACAATTTTTTAAAAAGACATTATTATTACTAGTCCCTTCACACATGCTCACGCATGTGCCAATTGGTTTTCTTTTTTTTATTTATTTTTTTTAGAATTAATAAAAGATAACATGGTAGTTATGTTCCATAAAAGTAGGACCTATTATCTTATTTTGTTTTTAATTTTAATTTTTTTAATATTAAAAAATGTGAATTTACCATATTATCCTCATTTAATTAATAATTTCAATTCTTAATGTTTGAATTAACAAAGGGCATTTTTTTGGTATTTTGAATGTTTCACCATTCTCTGCCTTTTGCTTTATATATATAGATTATTATTATTTCCAGAGTACATATATAATACTTGTGAGAGGAAATTATGCCAATTTTGATTTCAGAAAAATATGTAAGTTTTGAATCTTAAAAAAAAAAAAATTTCATTTGATTTATAAAATTGTTTTTTATTGTTTAAAATAAAAAAGATTCCACATAACAAAATTTTTTTTTAAAAAAAGTACAATAAAAGAACCGACTTTTCTTAGAAAGTCGTGCATGTAGTGGATTAAAGCCAAAATGAAGTTTCTATATAAACTGCGTGATATAAGTGAGTGGGAATACATATGGGCCTTAAACGTCAAAGTGGCTGGTCATCTCCTCTACTTTTTAAAACATTTTTATTTATTTATATTTTTTACAAACCATATAATATTTACAAGGTTTTTTTTTACAATGAACCAAAATATCGACAACAAAACTACATTACTAGGCTAGTCACAACTAGATATCAAATTCATCACAAACATATATCGTTTTTAACGTTTATGTGAGTCGAACATAAAACCTCCTCTAATTAAGTAAAGATAAATACTATTAGAGCAAATGCTAGTTGGCAAACAGTTTTAATAAATAAGTATCTTTATAATATGCAAGATAAACAAAATTTAAGCATAATATTTATCTTTATAATATAAAATAGATATTTACTAAACAAATGTCTCAGTCTGTCACTGTTTGTTGTTGCTAATCATCAATGATTAAGGCGCATAGAGAGAGAGAGAGAGAGAGAGAGAGAGAGATTAGCCTGACTTGTTTAACCTTTCCAACAAGATTCATAGTTAAAAGACTAAAGTCATGTAAGGTCACTATTTCACCTTTTTTTTTTACCTTGAGTTGCTAATGAGAGCTGGGACCTCTCTGGGTTTGTGCGTGTAGACTCGTAGTGGGTGATATGTGCAGACAGATCAAGAAAAATAATTATTTTTTTATTTTTAACTTTTTTCTTTCCTTGTCTGTATGCTTGTTACTTTTTTATTTTCTGTTCCTTTTCTCTTTGGTGGAATATTTTTCCAACTCTAGCTTGACGATTAGTGTGTGTGGTCCCCACATTAACGAATTTATTCTCCCCACCCCCCTTTTTTTTTTCTTTTTTTTTTCTTTTTTTAATTTTTATGTTATAACTTTGAGTAAAAATCAAGGTTTCTTTGATGGAGTGGGCCAGACTAGATTCAGCCCAGCAACTGCCTATCAGCCCAACAAACCAACCGATCAGAGTACTGTACCAAAAATCAGATTTTACTTCTTTTTAGTTCGGAGGTTGCTGACGGGAGTGGTGGTGGTCGAGTCTAGTAGCATGGACTTATAATTAAGTAGAACATTAAAGTAATTAATTATTTTAAATTAATACTAGCTGGATAAATTTATGGTGATCTTAACCACTCAACGTCGTGTGGGGTTGAGTAAAGAACAATGATTAGTGCTTCTGAAATGATTAAAATTGGTTTTTGACAATCAAAAACGTTTCTTTAAGAAGGCACTTCCAAATTTTTTAGGAAGCACTTTCAAGTACCTTAGGAAGCATTTCCAAGTACTTTTCTATGAAGCGCATGGATTTTTAGAAAAAAAAAGTCCATGTTTTTCTAATAAAAATACTTATGAGCAATAGGGTTTTCTATACAAGCAGTCTCAAACATGCCGGTCCGGAGGTAATTAAATTTTCTACAATTAAAATTATAAACCTTAACATGATTGCAAATTTCTTAATAACCACATAAACAAAATAACGTTAAGACGCACATAGTAAAGCCTTTTATCCAATACAAATTGCGATTTATCCTCATTGTCGAAAGTAAGTAATCTTACTACCTAATCCTTACCAAAATGTCCACCTAGAAATCGCCTTGAAGCCGTATCTAGTTTTTGACTCACAAAATAAAGGGTGGTAATAGGTTTGCCAAAGAATTTTGAGATATTTAGTCATATACCCAATCTTAGCACTAAAACTATAAATAAACCATACACCATTTAATTTCTATAAACAAACCCAAAAAATGACAGCTGACCCTATTGAATTTAATTTTAATTATTAAATTACTTTGATGCGTCATTGAGTGTTTTGGGCTTTTTTATGAGGTTTTTGGGTTGAGTTTGTTTTAAGAAATCAATGATAGTTTTGTAATTTAAAAGAAGTTAAAAGCCTTTTTATTATGTTGTAAATGAGTTTTTGGTGTATTTCTAAAGTCCATTTTATATAAGATTTTTTTTATAATTTGGGCTCCCATATTGGGTATTATAATGAATCTCCCAAGAATTTTCCCAAAAAAATAATGCTATCTAAAATCATCTAATATATCTGAAAGAACACATATCATTGAGATGAATACTAGTTTCGCACATATCTAATGCATCCTTCTAGTTCATACAAAATTATGTGAACATAGTTTCGCACATTTTCAACGAATAGGAATTTTTAGATTTAGATCCGAGAATATATATTAGAAAACAGTCTAATGCCTTTTAAAATGTAGTTCTATAGAAATAAAAAAAGAAGAAGAAGAAGAAGAAGGTAGTTCATGTAGAAAAGTCAAACAAAGACAGTTATATAAATTAAATATATAAAAAAACTGTATAGCGTTTTCATATTTGTCCCTTTTTTATATCTACCAAATGCAAATGAAGATCGGTTTTGTGACGTCTAGTTTATATTTTGTTGAAGGAGATCTTGATTTCAAATCTCATGAATATCGGGTGTTTAAAAAAAAAAGCACAATTCATAATGATGGTGGCGGAATTTTATATTTTAGGAAAAGAAACATAATTTATGTAACTGTCCCACTGATACATTATTCGAGTGCAACAAAATTCATTTTTTGCATATCACAATCATGCATATATATGTCACACAAAATGTATTATCTGATGTGAAGTTAGAATGATCATTTGTTCACATCATGATAATGCATTATCATTATCTAAGAGTTATATTATCCTGATTCAGCTTTTTAGATCCTGATAATATATTTGTCACACTTATACATTACTATAACTTGATTTTCTATTAATTATTATTCATGATCAATCTTGTTTGATAGATTTCAGAGAGACGTTGCTTAATAATTTCCATTTGATTTAAACATATAATCACATGCATTATTAAAGATGTTATTTCTTAGTCAACCAACTCAAGCACCCCAAATCCAAAACGATTTGTTGTCTATATAAAAAGAAAAAAAACAAAGGAAAAAACGATGGAAAAGAAAGGAAAAAAAAAAACTTCTGTTCAACTTGTAGTGGGTAAAAAAACATGCATGCAATCGATTTCACTGCCGTCTCTGACCTTTGAGCCACACATCCCTGCCGCCCACCGCTCTCTCTCTCTCTCTCTCTCTCTCTCTCTCTCTCTCTCTCTCTCTCTCTCTGTTTTTCTCTGTGGGTGTGTGTGTGTGTGTGTGTGTATACCGTGTGTTTTGTTTCTAACTTTTCAAACTTGGAAATAAGATGCCTCTGCATTGTGTCGGCAATATATATAAATTCATGCAAAGCCTTCTGTTTGATCTAACGTGACCTTCAATCATTGATGCACACATTCATATGCATAATGCACCTCCCTCTCCTTCCTCAAACTATAGTTTCATAGTCTCAGTGACCAACGTGTCGCCTTCTCATTGGCTCGAGGGCACGATGTTCAAGTTAGACTAGGGTTTGTTTACTTGTGTTTAACAAATAATATAAACTAACGGTTAGCTAGCAGGTGTTTTAGGTCTTGCGAGATTTGTTTATTAGTTACGTTGTTGTTCTTATAATTCAAAGTCTCACAAGGATACAAGTGAGCCTTCCGATCAAAGCTTTGAAGGAATCAAGATATTGCAAGGGGGGTTTAATCATTAAGCTTGGCTCTTTCATTATAATATCCCTCGAGAACTTTTTATTTTTTTATTTTTTTATGTTCTCTAGAATTTTGTGTGAGATTTTTTGCATTCTTTTTATGATAGTTTTGTTTTTGTTTTTGCATTGGATGGTTTGCTTTTCTTGGAAGAGGGGTCGTCGTCTATATTGGTTTTCAAGGAAGTTAGTTGATCCATTTGTCGGCAGAAGATGTTTACAGAATATTAGTTAACTAGCAGCAGTAGGTTTACTTTGTGGAGTGTCAAATTGGTGTTACTAAGTTTGAAAAAAAAAAAGAAAAAAAAAAAAGAGTTATTAGGGTATTTGAGAATCAATGCTTAATTGGAATCTCAAGTTCACTTGTAACCAAAAAAAAGGGGAAAAAAAAAGAAATTAGAGGGGTTCTATATTCACCCTAAGTGATCCCTCAACAATATCAACACCCCCATACTTTAAAACAAAATATGTAGACAAATTTACCCCGTTGTTGAAAGGACTTAAAAGCCCCAAAATTTCCAAAAGATGAAGTAATATATATATACAGTCCTGATCTCTTGGACCTGATGATTCTTAAAGACTTGTAGTGAGTGTGCGATGGATTTTTAAAAAGAAATAATTCATGGGGGTGTTGTTATTGTCGA
>NC_034009.1:14486768-14519841 GCF_000346465.2 Prunus persica
GAGAAAAGATGAAGTAATTTTTAAAACATAAAAACAAAGTGCAAAACCCTTTTTGAAAAGAAATAAAAAAACAAAACATGCAGAGATTGGTATTGGCTTCCATCCTATGACTGCCACGATGAGGGTTGCATCACCCTCTTCACCTCTCTTTTTCAATTTAAGAGGGACATGATAATTGGGTGTCCAAAGATTAGTTTAAGGTCTCCGTTATCGCACTTCCACTCATTGAGTTTATCATGATAAAAGGAGGTTCGGGTGGAAAAAAAACTCCACACCAAGCAAATATAGCCTAGGCAAGAGTGGGCTCCATTAAAATTGGGCGAGCCCAAAGGTAAGATCAGCCTATACTGCTGCCATAAGGTGTTGATGTCAGCGTGACATCAGCAAAGAAGATTTTTTTTTTTTTTTACTGTTGGCTCGTGTCTCACATGCGAGGTGCGGGGGCGCGAGAGGCCCTCCCCCCCAAAAAAGAAAAGCGCCCAACAGTCGGCTGCAAAAATCTCCAGCGGTCCGAAGCCATGTGATGGCTCCTGAGGCTTTTGATTCAATTTTTTTCTCCATCCAATGACAACTAATTTTTGTGTTGTTATTTATAAATACCTAGCAATGTGCTTCACTTTCCACACCAAAACTTCATACAAATTCCTTTCTGCATATCATATCTTTATTTTCTGCTTTCTTATTCCATTCGTGTAAAAATACGAATGGCCTCTTCTGTCGAAGCTGGAGTCACGGGGACAACAATGGAAGATATTTTGTTGTGTGAGTGTTAGGTCCAAGTTGGTCATTTCCCAATCACAGGCAATTAGATGAAGCATTCTCATATGTGGAGGAAAATTCATGGAGAATTTTGCACTTGATCAGGTTCGCCTCGTACGAAAATGCTAATAGGTGGAAAGTTTTGAATAAAGAGTTAGGGAAATGGAGAGATTCGTTAGCAAAAGCGAGGGATAACATTCGAAGTGGGGAAAATCTTTGCAATGAGGTAAAAATTTTGTAATTAGCGTTTTATTAAATTTAATGTCATATTGTTTGATATTTTCTTGCATTTCCAATTTTTTTTATCTTTTTATTTTATATTGTAGATTATTCAAGCACAAATGTGGTTTGATGCTGTTGAAAATAATGCACATTTGTGCTTAAAAATTCAAAAAGAATCTAGAGAATTTAAGAAGAAGACTTCACCGACTATGCAAAGTTGGCAAGCTCAATGTTGCATGACATAATTATTGTAAAAGACTAGAAATATCCTAGCCACTATCTTAAATAGCAAGAAAAGTCTAGAGAAATAAAATATGTGGCTAGGAGAGATTGTCCAAGTCGGTAGGACTTGGGCAATGGCGGCAACACCTAGCCTATAAATAGGCATGCATGTATTGAACTAAGGTGGCAAACAAGCTTCCCAAACTAAGCTATGTTGAGGAGCCAATAAGCTCACCAAGCTATAAGAGAAAAACAAGGCCAATAGGCCTATAAAGAAGGAAGGAGGCCAATAAGCCTAAACACTAAATACTTTCTAGTTGAAGGCCAATAAGCCTAGTCACCTATCACACTATGTAGCGGAGCCAATAAGCTCACCAATAGCCATGTAAAAGCCAAATAGCCTCGAGTTCTATGTACACAAGACCTATGTACTATTCTCCTCCCATGTAATAAAATCACTTTGTTTCAACTATGGTTCCTACTTTCCTAAACTCCTTCACCACATAAACCAACAACGGTATCAAAGAAAATACTCACACACATCCTAAAAATCTAACATGTGCTATTGGTCAAGGCAAAAAATCTTTCAACAATCACCAATGTTAGAAGCTTTTGAAGTATTGTACGAGATTCAAAATTATCCACACGGGTTGTGTTGAACGAAACACCACTCCATGATTCACCAGCATCGAAGAGCCGTTGAACTCCCGGGTCGATGTGGACTCACAGATCAAAAGGGAGCCGAGGCTTATTGGAAGAAAGGCTGCAAAGGTCAAAAGAGGGAGCACTTCGAACAATGAATGTGCAAAATTCTTGGAACAAATTGCTCTTCAAGGCACAATGAGAATGGAGAAAGGCATGAAAATAGATGAGGCTGACAAGGCAAGAGATGAAACATTTTCAAGAGAAATGGAGTATGCACACATAAAAGATATCGACAAAAAAGATCGGGAAACCATGGTCATGGTTACGAACCATATTTCCCCTGAAACAAAAGCATTTTGGAAGTAAGAACGAAGGGATGTTAAGAGAATAAGGCTATTCCTTTAAGATTGACCTAGTAACATGGAATGGTTAAATGACAAAAACCATTAGGTTGTATTGATAGGGTTGCCCTTTCTTAATTAGTTGTAATGATTGTCTTTTATTCAATTATATAGCCCCTTATTTAAAACATTACATACATCAAAACAAAACATAATAATAAAAAAGCATAATAAAGGAAGATACATGGTCCTTGCAATTTATTCAAAGCATTAAACTTGACTTCATTGACCGTGATTGTCTTTTAGCCCTCATAAATGATCGATCAAGTTAACTGGACATCTTTCATGAACATAAGAAGATTGCATTTCCTGTATAATAGTCAATCATACGGTTGTTGTAATGACTGTCCCTAATCAACGGTTCTGTCGTGCTCGAACCCATAGATTTACGTAATCTTGGACTAAGACATAATTCACACCTTAATTATAGAATTTAATAAATACTATAACTGAAATGTGAAGAACATTAAAATAAATAAATAAATATTTCACATAGAATTTTTCAACGAAAATAACAATAGTCGAAATATTACATCTTTACATTATTTTACAAGTTAGAACCACTCAAGAGTTCACTAAAAGAGTAGCTCATTATTCAACCACAAACTATGTACATAGCACACTCTATAGACATGTCAGGTTCTCAAATCTTAGATTTCAGGTTCAGTACTTGCAAAATCTGTAAAGGGGTGAGTGAAACCACAGTTCAGTTAGGACATAAACCTTTCATAGTAAATTGATATAACTAAATTAAGTGACATACAACCATTCAATCAAATATCATAACAATCCACTCAATCAAATATCATAACAATTATAAAAATGCATGAATGATCTTTATCTACTCCCGTTAGTTCATATAACTGGACAAGTAGACGTGCACGTCTTATACCATGCTTATACCACTTGATATAAAAAAAAAACCTTTAAAATTGAATTGCAATTCATCAGAGCACTAAGTATTTCATAAAACTCGACCTATGAATAAGATATTAGGTAATACTCAGCAAAGTGAATTTCTTTTAGTTAAAAAACATCTTCCAAAGGAAGCTTCCTTTTGGATAGAGATGTAAACCATCAATGCTCAACACCTCCCCACAAGGTTAACAAATACGTTATGAAAAGGTTAAACGGAAAGATACACACACATACATAAAACTAATATACTAATTCACTGCTAATAATTGATAAAGTTAGATTAAGTAAGAAATTAAACGTACCATGCATAATATCTTGAGAATTAGAAGGATTACTAAATTATGTCATTCCACTCAAATCATTGCTGCCTACCATGTCTAAAATCCTCTGCAACTCAGACTCTAACGTTTGTTCTTCATCCATAGCTAACCTTTCACAAATAACTAAAGAGTAGTTGCTTTGGGTAGGAGAAGGATTATTCTATTTCATGACTTGCTCTGAGAGTAGCTTTGGGTATAAGAAGTGGGAAAGACATGAAGGAGAAAAAGACGCCCTAACTTCTTTTTTCTTTTTTTGGTTTTATTTTCTGTTAACTTTTCTTAATTTTAATTATCAAAACATCAATTTAGGGTAAGGGTAGAATAGGAAGGAGAAAGAACAAAAAAGAAAAAATTGATTAAAAAGTATTAAAAAGCAAAAAGGAGTGTAAGTGGAGAAAATAGGTGTGGGAAAATCAGCCTAAATATAATATTCAAAACTTGTGAATTTTTTTTGTTTTGGTAAGAAATCACTATAAATTTGTTTTTTTCAATAACAATTGAAACTTTAGTCATGTGAATTAATAATATTATTCTTGTGAAATTATTCACTTGTATAATGTTGAATATGAGTTAGCTAGATGTAAAATTGTGTGACTGTATTTAAACAAGGAGGGCATAACAATTACAAATATGCTTTGTAGGTTTACCAGCATGAAATAGATGTCAGGTGTAAAACTTGTAAATCATCAAGGAAGTTGAATGTATCATATGATAGATGTTCAATTTTTTATTCATTGTTTTTGTTTCAATTTTCTAATACAAATTTTTTCCGTAATAAAATATTGTGCATTGTTTCTTTATATTGTTTCAAGTTGTGAACATCTTGTTTCTTAATCAGATTTAGCCCTGTGCTCTAAATATGTTGTTCCGTCAAATTTTGTGTGTGAAAGATATTTAACAATTCATTCATTTATTTCATTTTATATGATGTTATGTTGTATACCTTTCTCTATAACTTCATTTTCTCTCTTTATTTTAATAATCTACCCCTCCCCTTCACAATATTTTTGGCATTTCTTTCTTTTGATAGAAACATAACAAATCTATTAAAATTCAGTAGAAACAGTAAGAATAACGTAACAATACAATGGAAATGAAATATAATCAGTTATCCCCACCTAGGGAAGTCTCAAACAATACAACAAGGATGAAATATATAAATCCTTAAATAAAGCAACAACATAATAGAAAAACAAGACATAACAGAAAAACAAGTTACACATCAATAACAGTAGAATCAACCCTAACCCTATAGATATCCTCTCCAGTTCACAGTGTACATACCGCTTAACATTATGAATTCTTGCTCCGGCTTCTTTAATTACCATAATGGTGGTATGGAATTTCTTCTCGTTTTCATGTAACCACAAAACTATGAAGGTGCATGCCACAAATCCATTGCAGATCCCACACATCATATATATATATTTTTTTAAAAAGGGTGCTAGGCTTGTGTTTAAGATATACTAGTACATCGCCCACAAAAATGTGTACATGTCCTACAAAATTATACGCAGACGCCTTTCATGAGTGAACTATAGAAGTAATATCATGCCCAATGTGAGGCCCCTGGTAACAATGGCTGCTATCGCGTAAGTTGAAGGAACACATCGCTTAACACAATCTTCGGGTGTACAAAGACACCTCTCCTTTTTCCCAAAACCTATGGTCCTAGTTGATGGTGGTTAAGGCCAAAGGTGTACATGGTTCCACAAAAACCAAAAATTATGTTCACTATGCATTGGTTTGAAGTTTCTTATGGGGATGTGAAGGAGGTTGGAGTTGTGGGTAAGTTTGAATTTTCATTAATTGAAGGAGGTGATGACTCGGTTAAGAGAGGAGACAAAAAAGAAGAAGGAGGAGATGATTGGCTTTCCTACTTGCTAACTCAAGTTTAGTTTTAGACATGTGAACCATCCAGCCTTTACATATAGCGCTCGGCTCAAGTGAGGACTTCTATTTGCGAACACCTGTGTACGGCTCCATCTCAGCCATCCAAAGTTATGTAATGGCACCAACGTATACAAATGTATATGATGCATTTCCCCTTAGCCAACATGTCCTAATGCTTCTTTTTTTTTTTTTTTTGGGGGTGAGCTCTAATGATGCATTTCCTTCCCTCATTCTTTCCACCCTTTAATTCATTTTGAATTTTAACTTCGAAACCCCAAAGAGTAGAAACGGGGGAAATATCCAACCCTTCATCTTCCTTCTTCTCCCACGTGTTTGTAACTTTCTTCCTCTCATTAATTATTTCTTGAAATTTCTACCCCAAAAGCTTACAACCCAAAAACTCCCACATAATTCATTACTTTTCTTTCCCTTACCAATTAATTCTATACATACTTGCATACTTTGACTTACTGTATATCTTATGAATCTTCCGCATAGATTGAGACTCATATGATTAACTCCGATGTGGACTTGGCTCCACGTGTGGCCTATTGTGTGGTGGTCTCACATGAAGGAACATGTTGAAGTGGATCAACATTTTATTAAGCACAAACTCGAGGCCAAAGAAATTCAGTTTCCGTTTGTTAAGTCAGAAGATCAATTAAGTGATATATTAACAAAGATAGTCTCTTGTAAAGCGTTCCACAACTTCATTGGACAAGTTGGGTATCGATGACATCCATGCACCAACATGAGGGGGAGTGTTAGCATGACTTGTTAGAAAAGTTTCTATCCTAGGAAACTCAAATTGTTGACTTCTTGGGATTGTATTGAATGTTGTGTAATTATGTTGGGTTGGGGATATTGTAATTTGTGTAATTACACAAACTACAATATCAATTACACTAGATTTTAGGATGAGCTTAGAAACTAAGCTACCTACTTGTATAAGTATGTTTGATTGTAATACAAAATTAGGTCATTGAACCATAAACAAACTCTCTCATACACTCTTATATTTCCATATTGTTGACTTCTTAGGATTGTGTGTGTTGAATGTTATGTAATTATGTTGGGATTGGGGATATTGTAATCTTTGTAATTACACAAAATACAATATCAATTACACTAGATTTTAGGATGAGCTTGGAGACTAAGCTACATACTTGTATAAATATGTTTGATTGTAATACAAAATTAGGTCATTGAACCATAAACAAACTTTCTCAAACACTTTCATATTTCTAGATTTTAACCTAGAGGTGTATGGAAGTGCACCTCCCATTTGTTGGGAAATGCCTTGGAGGTGCCGAAGGTTGTCCCTCTGCTCTACTTTAGATGAGGTGGCTGCATAAGGAAGAAGATGAGTTCATGTTTGGCTTGAAATAAAGTCGTGCAAATTGATCTAGTGGTAATCTAAATTTCTGACTATGGCTAAAAGGACCCAAACGGTATTCATCTTGTTTATAGGTGCAAATTTTTTCTAAAAGTAGATAATATAACTTTGTTTATATTCTTGACCTATAAGTCGTGCCTTGTCCCTCTTGAGGGATCCATCAACTTTGTGTTTTACGGTAAATAAACATTTACACCTGACAGACTTCTTACCTTCTGATAGTTCCATTACGAAGCCTCCATCTCCTCTACAACATGTTTTCACTGTAATTTTCAAGAGAATCCTAAACATTCTTTGGGGTAGATACAACATATAACTGATTTGTGAGAGTTACATGAGACTCAAATAACCAATGCTAGTACATATGATTAGATATATGATATTTAACAATAATGACTAGAAGCAAAACCATGCCTATTAGGGGGAAAATGTTCACGTGAAGGATACTGATGCCCTTGGCCCTCACTTGACAGAATCAAGGGAACAAGATGTGATACAAATGGATTACGTTCACAAGAATAGGTAGGAAAAGAACTATGATAAGTAGACAAATTTAATACCTCAAGAGGATTCTCATACGCATGATCATACATAACATTATTATATTTCTTTTCACCTCTCCACAACCACTTGTACAACTTACTGGAGTTACCACAATTTCTCCGTCACTTCTAGTTGACAGCTCCCGTTCTACCTCATAACTTAACTTATCTTTCATATCACTTTTCCACCTCCAGCAAGTCCATCGTTATGTACTCTTCTCCCTCATTTCCTTGTTCATATACTATTCTTTCTTACAATTTTCTTAAATTACCCTTTAATATATAGCACCTACTGATCCTCTTAGTGCTTCAGCTACTCTGGTGCTTAACATCAACAAAAGTATCTGAGTTAGATACTCACTTTAATTGCATGTCTCTTCATCATGTGTCAGAGACTCAATATATGATTTGCTCTTAAATTAAACCAAAGAGGTAAAAGAAATATAAATTTATTATGTACTTTTATCACCGTAACTCACTGCAACATGCAAAATCATTATACCAATGGGGCCTTGGTAAGTTGGATACTTGTAAGTGCCAAGTATTTCATAGAATATGTGATGATAGAACCAAGCTCAACATGAAGTGATGATTGAGCATCCTCAAGAAATTTTTGTCTTTAAGAGATAACTCAATACATTTTGTAAGCCAATATCAACAACAATATCCAGGTTAGATATTCACTTTCATCGCATGTCTCACAAATTCAATCTCATGCCTATTCTCGCCGCTTAGATATTTTAGGTAAACAATCCTAAATAATATAGGTGTAATAACATAGTGCAAAAGTACTTTGGTGAACCAGTTGTCTAGATCAACTAAATGTATTTGGTTAGTTAGTTGAGTCCTCCCTCTATAAATTGAGGAATTCCACGTACATTTGAGAAGCAAAAGTTTAAAAGTAGATGTGAAATCCTAAAAAGAATTACAATTACATTATATTTTGTGGTGCTCTCACATCCACTCCATCTTACAACATAAAAAACACCTTATTTGTTGGTTTTCTTTATTATTTATTATTAAATTGTTTTAGCACCAAACATAGTTAGAAATCGACCGCAAAGGAGTGACTTGAAACTACCAAACAAAACCCAACCGATTATGTTGCACGGACATGGATATGTGACAAGGGACATGGGGAAGCAACAAATCTCAAAAAATTAAGACACGAACACATACATGGCAATTAAAATTTTTTTATTTATAAAAATACGTACATATATTTAAACAATACGAAATATTGAAGTTCATACTCCAATTTCGTCATACAGTGAAATTCAAGCTTTCCAAGTGTTTGGAAGATAATTTATTAATTTTATATGAATTATAATTGAATTAACATATGGGTATGGGTTAAAAGAGTTTTTGTTAGCCAACAATGGTTGGTTGAGTAGCTAAAGATCGTTTTTTTTCGCTATCTAGGCCTAAGTTCGAATCTCACTTTCGAGAATCCTTCTTAGTGGGTAATCTATAAAAACCAAAAAAGAACTAAGACCTTAAAGAGACCTTGGTATGCCCTAGATATGGGATGAGGTATCATTCAATTCCCTAAACTTTTTTGTAACCAAAAAATGAAAAAAAGTTTTTGTTTGTTGGATAATCTTCTATTATATGGCCCATAGGACAAAGTTTTTAAATAATTGGCCTTGCAAGCCCATTAAAACCCACCGAACATGGAGAGGCATCCAAAAACAAGTGAAGACGCAGCCAAGTACTGAACAGAGTTGGCAAAAAAAGAAGTATTGAACCGTGAATCGAAGCTCAGTCGCACGAAGAAGGTTCCAGAGACGAGGTTGCAGAAGAAGGAGGTGGACGATTTTGAGTGGCCAATCGACGAATTGAAGGTGTTGAATCACCGGCCCTTAATTCACTCATTGTGAATCCCCTTCTTCTTGCTTCAGCAGACGTACCTATAAAGCGAAGATTCAAATTACTCAAGTCTTAAACATCTCACTTCATTATGGCTTCCAACAAAGTTATCATGGTGAGAACCTTACACATACTTGGTTTCTATGCTTCTGTCTGTGCGTGCCCTGTAATTTTGTTTTGATTCTCAGTCTCTTTGAGCTTTTACTTGTGGCAGGTCGCAGAGAAGCCTAGCATAGCTCTTTCTATAGCCTCTGTTCTCTCCCGTGGTCAAGTAAGCTCTCTCTCTCTCTCTTCTCTCTCCTCTCTCTCTGGCAGACACTCACACGTACACATATTAAAACCCTACCTCCTAAGCTCCAAATAAGGGACTGTTTGAATGCTAATAAAATGTTGAAAGCAGCAAAGAAGCTGGAACTTAAAATGTTTTTAGTATTTTCAATTTATTATTTGGATATGGAGTGAACTTCAATAGAAGTGAGAGCTGGGCAATCCCCATTTTTTCTGTTTCTTCCGTTTTTTGTTTTTTGTTTTTTGGTTGAAGAACTTGGTGATTGAGTTTCGTTGTTCTTGGGAAGATATGAACTGGAAGTTGGAATTAATAGGATGATTTGGTTCCCATGGGGGTGCTTAGTTCTTTCATAAAGTAGATAATTTGTATTCTGAGGACGATTATGAGATGCTTAGCCTGGATTTTGGTTATGGGGATATGGTTACAGAAATCAGAGGTTAAGCCAGCAGTTCTATTCTATTTATTTTGGATGACCATTTGTCTTGAGAGATAAATAGAAGTGCTTCCTACAGAAGCATTCCCAAATGGTTCCATCCATATACACCCATACCAAGAGTTTACTAGCATCAAGAGAGAACAAAGACTTAATAGTAATACTAATATGGAGGATGCAAATAAGGTTCTCGATTGAAATTAGGACAGGAAATAATAATTCTTTGGTTTGGAAATTTGCTTTTCTCTTGAACCTCTTGTAGCATGTATCACTTAGGCTCATTTTTTCTTTTTCTGCACTTCTCTATTATAAGTTCTGGTTGTTGGATTCATAAATCCATGTTTTGCATAATTGAATTATATTGACATTCAGCTTTTATTTGCATAGTACAGATGTCTACAAGAAAGGCTAGTACGGATGTCCATGAATTTGAGGGAATGTTTCTTGGGTTTCATGTGCATTTTAAAGTAACATCGGTTATTGGGCATGTTTTCAGGTTAATTTTTCTCTCATCTCTTGAACAAGATAGACAAGAAAAAGCATTATTAGATACTGTCTCTGGTTATATGATGTGATATTGGATTCAACTTTGTCCTTACCAATGTCATTGTGTCAAATATTAAATGGCCTTTAGATTAGTGTTGCCTTTGTCTTTATTTCTGCCAATTGAATATTCACATCCACATGTCATTAGGCGGGATCTCATTTTATGTTTATGAATATTTATTACAATAGTTAGCTCTTTTACCTTGTGCCTTTTACATTTGTTCTTTGCAAAGATCTGTGTCTATTTTTTTTAGTAAGCATTTGTCATCTGTAAACAATATCCTTCTTTATATTCCTGGTCTCTGGTCCATTGCTATATGGATGCAACTCCTCAATAGGTTATGGGTAGGTTCAGGTGACAAGCTTAGGTTGACATGCTATAAATGCACCTCAATTAAACATTTTTGAAGTTGTTATACCTAGACTCAACTTGTTTTCGGATGGTTTTCTCCTTGTTGATTATAAAGCTCTCGCCTTTGTTCTCATCTCATGGACCAGTATATGTGATATATTGCTCCCGAAGCTATCCCCTTTGAAATCTAGCAATCCTTCACAAGTGTTAAATTGTCAATGTTATATGGTATAATCGCCAAGCTTTAGGCTTAAGTTGAATAGTTTGTTTGGTACGTTTCTAACTTAGTGCTGCTGTTTCTTTCAAAATCTAGTGTAGATTTTCCTGAAAAATATCAAAATTGGACAACCACTGATCCTCTTGATCTTTTTCAAGCCCCAATTCAAAAGACAGAAGCAAATCCAAAGGTACAACTTTTTTATTCCCCTGCTTCCTTTTTGTTTATTCTTATACCTCTTTCCTTTGATTCTTATGCCATTTGTTGTGACAAACTTTACCTGTTTGGGTTTTCTAACTTTCTTCATTAGTAAATATTGGCTATTGACCTTGGTGTAAAGGCTCATATTCGCAGGCATCTGAGCCAAGAAGCTCGTGGTTATGGTAACTTGGTTTTATGGTTGGATTGTGATCGTGAAGGGGAAAATATTTGTTTTGAAGGTATATATATGTGTGTGTGTGTGTGTGTGTGTCTCTGTCTGTATGTCTGTCTGTGTGTCTGTCTGTGTACTTAGTTGAGTGGAAATTTATCATATTGATATGAAATCTGGAGGTTGTATGCCATGTTTGTGGTTGTGTAATTGATGTGAAATAGGGAAAACTAGAAAATTGAGGTCTGATTGGCATTCATTAGCTGGGAAAAGGAAAAGTTCATCAAATCTGGGCTGAGAGAACGAGTAAAACGTACATATCCTGCTCAAACCTTATGTTTTGACCTATAATTGTGTTAGTTCTTTCTTAAACCAAGAATCTGGTTGTAAATGTGGAAACTTTTACAACACTTACAGTCTTGCATGCTAATTATGTAGCAGACTGGTAGTTTTAATTACTTATTTTATTTAACTACTCTTAAGATTATACAAGTACTTGGCAAGGTAGACTTTAGAGGCCATTTTTGTGTGGACGTCCTCTGCTTTCTTATCCTTCCCCCCCCTCTTACCTACAGAATCTAATCTTAAAGCTAATAGAATGTTGTTTGTGATGGTTAAAGGCTCTAAAATTTGTTGTTGCAGTTATGGATTGTATTGGCCATTCAAATGAGACTAGAAGAAGGATTTATCGTGCTCGGTTTTCCTCTGTTACTGAGAAAGACATTTTAAAGGCCATGGACAACCTTGTTGAACCTAATAAGGATGAGGCATTGGCAGTGGATGCTCGGCAAGAGATAGATTTGAAAGTTGGAGTTGCATTTACACGGTTTCAAACAAGCTTTTTTCAGGGGAAATACGGAAATCTTGATTCCAGAGTTATCTCGTTGGTTTTCTCTCTCTCGCTCTCTCTCGTGTTTTGTTTGCAGATTATTATTTATATACTGTTTCGCTTCCAGTCCATTAAGCATTTCTCTTTATTGTGTATGATTGAAGCAATCGAATGTATATCTTTTGAATATATTCCATTTGATTGACTGATCTGAAGATATTTTGTTCTATTTCAGCTTCTTGTTCATGTAATTGCATATCCATATATCTACATTCCTCTTCTATTTGTATATACTTTCTTTAGGCCACCATACATTTCCCTTTACGGAGATCAATATGGTTGTGTTATTGGTGGGGTAACTAGAAATTTTATGCTGTAAATAAAGGCCACTATAATTTTTGCACTAGAAACACAGTAAACCAGAAGGCCGCCGGGTGTACCATTACTAGATCCGAGAAACAACAATGTTACCTTCAATCATAGCAACTACAACAAACATGTACACATCCCAAAAGTTAACACAAATTAGCCTAAAAGCAAGCTACCTCCCAGTCCTCTGCCTCCCAAATTTCATCCTAAAAGATACTGCTATTTGTATCCATCACTGCTGCCGTTCTCCTTCTGCCTTCATTCTCCTCCTTCCTCCTTGGTGAATATCCATGGCCTTTAAAAAAATATTATTAGAATAAACCAACTTTAAAAGAAATAAAAAAGTTAAAAGTAGATGAAAGTAAAATGGGAAAACTTAAGGGTTACTGACAGGTTGTGGCAGATTCTAGGAGTGGTTTTTTGATGTTCTAATAGTAGTGCATGTAGGATCATACTGATTTTATTTTGTGGCCCTTGCCCTTCTTTTATTTGTGATTAATATGCCTATGTTCCATTTTCATCTCAAGCATCAACAATAGATTAATCAAGCTTAATGTTCATTTTCTCTCAGCTACGGGCCATGTCAGACTCCCACCCTTGGTTTTTGTGTACAACGCTATCTGCAGATAAATACATTCAAACCGGAAAAGTTTTGGGCTGTACGCCCTTACATAATGCAAAAGGGCTATGAACTTCAGCTAGAATGGGAACGTAACAAGTTGTTTGACTACGATGTGAGGTCTTGTTTGCTATAAACTTTCTACTGTCTTAATTTTCCTTCCAGAGATAATATTTTTGAGGCTTTTGCATATCGCAGGTTGCTGTAATGTTTCAAAAGTTGGTAATGGAAGATGGAATTCTAGAAGTGACTGAGATAGTAGAAAAGCAAGAAAGCAAAAGTCGTCCTTCTGGTCTTAATACAGTCAATCTTCTGAAGGTCAGAAAAGTGAAAGGAAAAAAAAAACTAAAGATTGATGATTCATTTTGTTTCTAATGGCATGTATACTGTAAATTTAATGATCGTATTGTAGAAGCACATGTTTCTGGGCATTGCCTGTTGGTTGATTACTTAACATGATTGCCTAATAAAGGAAAATATGAAGAATTTAATGTCTGCAGATTACGAGTTTATCTTTGTCATGTATTAAGTAGCTGAATGGACAGTTCAGTATGAGAACATGCATTATTCATATTAGCATGGGCAGAAAGAAGAAGAGTACAAATTAGATTCTCCAGCCCTGTCCTGTGCTGCAAAGAAGGAATTACGAGATCCTTATTGGCTACTTCACAATTTTTGGGGACAATATGACCGAAATCCCAATTTACTGAGTGATTTTTTGAAAACTTAATATTTCAAGAAATGCATGTGGCAGACAGTGACGTAAAGTGGATTAAAAGTAAATCGTACTAATTCTCATGTATGTAATCTAGTGAGAATTGGTAGTTTTCTATATACCAGAAAAACAAAAAGAAAATGTCTTAAAGATTAGCTAGTGTTATTACAGTTTGTACATAGTTTAGTCGATTTCTTCCTAGTTCATTGTAGGTTGAAATGCTCTCCTGTGTTGTGGTTAGAGCATGAGTTTGAAATATTATAATCAAGCAGTCTTCTAAAAAATTCTTAAAGTTCATTTTAATAACCCCTTTAGAAAATTGATAAAAAGATATTCTTTGAAATTCTTTAGTTGATGTTAAAGTTTTAAAAAATAAAGAAGCTTAATCAGGTTGACCTAGTTATTTTATTTTATTTTATTTTAATTTTAATTTTAATTTTTTTTTTTGTGTGGTCTGAAAGGTTGTCCTAGTTCTTTATATGGATTGAGATCATTTGAGTACATTGACAAGTTTTTATTTTTCAATTTTTAACTCAGGTTGCTTCAAGTGCACTAGGTTTTGGACCACAGATGGCCATGCAAGTTGCTGAACGCTTGTATACTCAAGGTTTCATCAGGTGTCATTCTTTATTTGATATTTATAAATTCCAAGAAAACTCTTTATTCAGCACAGTTATGAAACCTGAACTAGAAGTAAAAAGTAAACTTAATTATATGAATAGATTTCAAGAAAAATAGAATTGGAGCATTGCCTTGATTCAGCAACTTAACATGAGAAGAGGAGATGTAGAAAAAATTTAGGGTGTTTTGAGTTTTGAGTTAAATTAAGAAGGTACATTTGCTAACCGGTTAAAGAGGGTTTTGTGAATGGAGATTTACACAACTCCAGTGGTCATTAATGTGTCAACGTGTTAGTGACCTGAGTAGATAACGTAAAGCTGAATATGTAATTTCTCACACGTGGGGAAAGAGTGAACCTGAGAAATGGTGAACCTTAAACCTTTCCTACAAGCATTAGTCTGTCTCTGTTTGAAACCTCCACGTTTGAGAAATGGTGAACCTGAAATCTTTCCTGCAGGCCACTTAGCTTCAAGCATTAATCTTGAAGGGTGCTTCTTTTAACACAAATGTTTTTTTTTTTTTTTTTTCGTTTTTAATGTCAAGTTTCTTTTGGTTCAAGGATTCTGGTAATTTTCTGACTATTTACATATGCTGATTCTCTAGCTATCCACGTACCGAGAGCACAGCTTATCCTTCTTCTTTTGACTTTAGAGGCACACTTGGTGCGCAAGTAAATAACCCAACATGGGGTAGTTATGTTCAGAGGCTGCTTGCTGATGGTTATCAAAAGCCACGATCCGGGACAGATGTAGGTGACCATCCTCCTGTTACTCCATTGAGGTCTGCAACTGAGGACATGCTAGGAAATGATGCTTGGAGACTATATGAGTACATTTGTACACACTTCATGGGGACTGTATCTCCTGACTGCAAATATGTAAGGTAAAAGTTTCAGTGTTCATTGTTTTCTGTTGGGTGACACTTGGTTGCACACTTCCCTTTCCCTTGTTCTTATGTCAGATTACCTGTCTTTCTGCTGCTTATGTCATGTTGCCTGTCTTTCTGCTGGTTTCGTATTTATAAAGTTTCTAACTGTTACTGTGTTTCACTGTAAGAAGATTAACGCATTCCACCTTGTTGCACATAATGTGTGGTGCTTCAAGATTTATTCATTTTTTCAGAGAGAGTGGCACCAAGAGTGGAGCCCCCAGATATGCTTAGAGAATAAATTCACCTCATTTTCTTTGGAATGCCGATAGTGGAATTGAGGGAAAAAAAGAGATATTTAGTCATATACCCATTCTTAGCACTAAAACTATAAATAAACCCTACACTATTTAATTTCTATAAACAAACCCAAAAAAAAAAAAACCCAAAAAATGACAACTGGCCCTATTGAATTTAATTTTGATTATTAAATTACTTTGATGCTCTATTGAGTGTTTTGGGCTTGTTTATGAGGTTTGGTTAGGTTTGTTTTAAGAAATTAATGGCAGTTTTGTAATTTAAAAGAAGTAAAAAGCCTTTTTGTTATGTTGTAAATGGGCTTTGGGTGTGTTTCTAAAGTCCATTTCATATAGGGTTTTTTTTATAATTTGGGCTCCTATATTGAGTATAATAGTGAATCTCCCAAAAAAAAACTCAGAAGTCTTGATTAATGTTTTGACTAAACCGACCCTTCTTAGTCGGCTAGATGGACTTCTAGTAATGAATAAGTTTGCTATATAACAGTTGGGGGAAGCTGTTTTCAACCTTTGATGCAGTATTAGATGGCTTATTTCTGGTCAATAATTACCTAGCCTGCTTTAAAAATGGACATCGTAGCTTGTGTTTGAAACCGATGAGAAATCATTGTGAAGGTCTTTTCTTTTAAATAATCTCTGAGTCTTACACTAACTTCCTCTTTATTTTCTCTTTTATAATATATTATGATTAAAAAACGCAATGAAGCAGAATGTCCTTTAGAACTGTTGAAGTTATATGCCGTTAACAATGTCAGTCAGCTTGTTTACAAAAGAAAAATTAAAAAGAGAAAAAAGAAAAAGAAAAGAAAAGTGTCAGAGCACTATTTTACATAGAATAATGATTTTGACAAAGCCAGTAGATTAGTGAAAAGCTATAGATGTTTAGATGTAGATGGAGGATGAACCTAACTGATGCAGGGCAGCGGCTATAAGCAACTGTCCAGCGACCCAAACATACCCAAAATACAGGGAATAGAAGGATAAAGCAATGAAATAGAAGAATTTTCTCTTTCATCACAAACACTGTGACATTTCACTGATTTATTTATTTATTTAGTGTTGATGGAAGAAAAAAAGAGGTTGAAGACGTCTGCAAAGAGATTTCGATATCAAACAAAAATATATATAGCATAATTTTCTTCTTTCTTTGTGTGCATTTGCTGAACATGAGAAATGCTTAAGTACTACTTGTCTAGATTTTGTGTTTGTTTTTACTGGTTTAGTGAATTTATACATTATATGTAACTATATTTGATACAAATTTTGGTTTGTAGTTGGAAATTAATGTAAACAGTGTTGTAAGCTTTGCCAGTAAAGATGTGACATTTTGTTGAAGTTGCTTAAAGTTGTAATGTTTATTATTTTTGCTTTTAATGTCCATTCCAGAACAAAGGTAGAATTTTCAATCGGTGGAGAATTCTTCCATTGTGTAGGGCATCGTGTTTTGGTGAAAGGATTTACTTCTATCATGCCATGGTTGGCAGTAACTGAGAAAAATCTTCCTCAGTTTACAAAAGGGGAGAAAATAGAAGTTTCACAAGTGGACCTTCATGAGGTATTGTATACTTGTTAATTCTTCAAATCTCACTTCTACTTAGTCCTCAATTTTTATTTAAAAATTTTAAAAAATAAAAATTTAAAAAGCCTGAACTCTCCTCAATTAATTCAATATCTTCTCAGAATCTGTTTTCTGTTGGATTTTGTTGCAATAATTTTTTTTTTTTTGGTTGGGCTTCTAATCTATTGCTTCTCCTTTAAGGAAAGGGTAATATTCTTGTTTAAATATTTGGGAAGGGGGAATCAAAAGTAAAAGGTTGTAAACAAGTTATTGGTAGCATGGCATGTTTTGGCATATACTTGTTGATTTTTGAATCCTTAAATTCTGCTGCAGGGGATGACGTCACCTCCAGACTATCTAAGCGAGAGTGAGCTAATTTCCCTTATGGAGAAAAATGGAATTGGCACAGATGCGTCAATATCTGTTCATATTAACAACATATGTGAGCGCAATTATGTGCAGGTTTCTATTCTCCTTTTCCTATTGAGATTTTGTTTCTTGTCTGGCTTTGTAAACAAATATACTTTAAACTGCATTTTACAAGACCTGTTTTTTTTATACAATCAATTGAAAGGTACTAGCTGGCAGGAAGCTGGGTCCAACTGCCTTAGGTATTACTCTAATAAGAGGCTATCAATGCATCGATCCAGATCTCTGTTTGCCAGATATTCGCAGTTTCATCGAGCAGCAAATTACTCTTGTTGCTAAGGGGCAAGCAGATCATTTTCGTGTTGTCCAGCATGTCCTACAACAATTCAGGCAAAAATACAGTTACTTTGTCAAGCAGGTTAGAATACCTTATCATTTGCCAAATGCATACTTTACAGCATGCTTAATGGTGTAGCTATTGTTTGTACGGCCAATATGTTGATCTTGCCAACTTGTGTTGAATCATGAAGCCTTATAATCCAATTACCTTGGACGATGTTGCACTCCCTAGTCTGCTGTATGGTTTTTTGGATGATGGACATATGTGCTTAATTTGTATGAACCATTTTCTCCTATTTGGTGCAGATTGAAAACATGGATGCATTATTTGAAGCACAATTCTCCCCCCTTGCTGACTCAGGACGAGTTCTCAGTAAATGTGGCAAATGTCTACGGTACATGAAGCACATTTCCACCCAACCTTCTCGTTTGTATTGTAATACATGCGAGGAGGTTTATTATCTTCCTCAAAAGGGTAGCATTAAGGTATGCACTTGTAATTGAGGTTGTCTAGTTAATCACGAATCAAAAACATCAACCTATATTTTAATATGATATGCATCACAAGTTGAAATCAAGGTCAGTAAATACCTTTTTTGTATTCTTATCTTTTCTTTGGAATGGAACATACAGTTTCCAGAATGTAGAATTAATTTTAATCTATGGCTTAAAAAAATTGAACTTTCTTTTTATCATCCAGATTGCTTTTTTCTATTATCTTGTTTCAAATTCTTGTTATGAAACTTCTCATGTTTAAATCAAGCACTTCCTTTTTGCAGCTGTACAAGGAACTTACTTGTCCTCTTGACAACTTTGAGCTACTAATCTTCTCCATGCCTGGCCCGGATGGCAAGTCATTTCCTCTCTGCCCATACTGCTACAATAGTCCTCCTTTTGAAGGTATCGACACGCTCTTTGGTGCTGTAAAATCTGGTCCATCAAGCCAGCTGGGAAAGGGAGCTGGGATGCCATGCTTCCTATGCCCACACCCCACATGTCGACATTCTTTGATTGCCCAAGGAGTCTGTGCTTGCCCTGAATGTAGTGGAACACTTGTTCTAGACCCTGTGAGTGCTCCCAAATGGCGGCTCTGTTGCAATATGTGCAATTTCCTTGTCTTGCTCCCCGAAGGAGCTCACCAGATTTCCACTACTCGAGAGCGGTGCCCTGAGTGTGACTCCACAATCTTAGAAGTGGACTTCAATAAGAAGACAACACCCTTGGAGAATGGAGAGACGTTGTATACCGGTTGCATTCTTTGTGACGAATTGCTCCATTCGCTAGTGGAGATGAAATATGGCAAATCATTTTTCAAGCGCTTGGGTGGAAGAGGAAGGGGTAGAGGATCAAGGAGAGGTGGATATAGGGGGAGAGGGCGGGGTACCGGGAAGAAGGTGGATCCTAAAATGAGCTTCCGTGATTTCTGAATTGTTCTCATTACATCTTTTTAGCTATTACTGCCATCCCCATGGCCTTTAATTTTTTCTCTTTGTGTTTTAGATTCTGTGTTTTATATAAGGTGTGTTTGGATTTGATTGTTTCCATTTGATATGCAACGAGGGTTGAAGAAAGAGTTCATCTGAAACAATTTTGAGTTATTTTTGGGAGGACAGCATAGGATCTCTATAGAAATCAATGGATGAGAATCTCCTACACAAAGTTATGTAGGCGGGTAGACTTTTGCTCTACTTTTTATCAATCAATATATTTAAGTTCGGGGTAATTGTTTCGTCATCAATCTAAATCTTAGCCTTTTGCTGCTGTCTAGGTTCAAAATGGATTTGAATTCTCGCATCTTATAGGTAATGGATCATCATTAAATGATAATAATCTTATAGATCGAGTCTCCGCTTTATTAAAGCAGTCCACGGGTTTAAATCATGGATGGCAGTTATTGATAGAAAAATGAAAAAACGCTAATAATAAAATAAGAGTGAGTCTATCTATTTAAACCCCACACTTTTATTTGTTAACCATAATATTTGAAGGGGTAAATTATTAAGCTCTTAAGTTTTAAGAAAAATTTGATGTTAGACATAATTAACTTTACTAATTAGTATTTGAGACATTGAGCATTTTTGTTTGGGTTTTAATACCTAGGAAAGAATTGTTATTTTGGATTAAGCCAAAGAGGAGGCCCAGATTCGTTGGGCCTGTCTAAATTATAAAGGTAAAATACAATTTTACCCTTTCATTTAAAACCAGATCTCAGCCTCTCTCTCTCTCTCTCTCTCTCTTCTCGTCCTTATTCACTCCATCGATGACGACGCCCTGTCTCTCATCTTCCCTCTTCTCTCCACTGACGATACAACACCCTCTCTTTCTCCTCTTTCTTCTTCGCACAATAAACCACGACGACACCCGCTCTCTCTCCTTTTCCTTATTTGCTCAATCGACAACGACACCCTCTGTCTCATCTTCCTTCTTCTCACCCGAAGCTCTGTTTTTCATCTGGTGAGGTATGTGTTTTCTAGATCAGATTCTTATTTCAATTTTGTACATCCGTTAGGCCAGCCTATATGGATCTAACAATAGATCTGTTATTTCAATTTTCTAGATCAGATTCTTCTCACTCGAAGTTCAGTTTCTGTATCTATTGATTTATTAAGACTATATGGATCTAACAATAGATCCGTTAGGCCAGCCTTGTCATTAGTGTGGGGTGAAATGATTTGGCTTTAATTCACATTTATAAATAAGTTTTGAACTCTGCTTGATTGCCTGAATGGAAGGTTTGGACTTACATACTAGTTCTAGACTAATTCTTGATCATTTTTCATCTTCATTAGTCTAACGTTATAATATTGGTCTCATAGAACTTTTGAGATTGAAGAGATTGCAAATTGTAACAATATAGTTGGTAGGAATGTAAGCTAACAGCAACTCCGTACTAGTCGTTTTTTTAAGGTGAAAAACTATTGTTCCATGTTTTGAATTTTCCTCTTAGAAAAGGATCACTGATTACATATAATACTATTTAAAGATCCCAATTACATCACTGTATGAAAATTCCTCCTTGAGAGTGCTCTCTACACTTGTGTAACGGAAATATTGAACTAATACTAAATTATTAGTTACAACGTTAGGCATTATTCTTTGTTCCATCAAGCTGCTTATTTGATTTTTCATGCAATGCTGTTTGATTCCCTTGGTTGCTGAATTTTCTTTGTGTATGAACATGTCAAGTTGGCTCCTATCATGCATCTTCATTATTGGTGGCTTCCAGACCTCCAACCCCTGGTGTTCCTAGTCGAGGGATTGGTCTGGAGGGTCTTTCTAGTGCCTTGGCTGGTCTATGGGGTACTGGAACAGGCTCCACAAGTTTAACTGAAAATGTGCACACACTAGTTGCCACTAAGATGGGAAGCCGTAGAGCTGTTGAATTGGGGCGCATGCATTTTGATTGTCTTATCCCTTGTCGGTAAGTGTTTGTTAAGCTTCTGTTTTCAATTGCAACAATGAGCCAGTAACAACATAAATATGGTATATTCTGTCATTTTTAGTGCATGCTTAGATCATTTTGTTATAACATGCTACTGCTAGTACTGATACAAGTGTCTGTACAATTACTACTTTGACATTAGTTTCATTTCTGGTTGGGCATACTAGCATTTCAATATCAAGTGTATAGTTTGAATACCTAAAATAGCAAGTGTATCCATTTGGCTCTAGTTATTTGAAGATTGCAATTGCTCAGATTATTTCTTTGTGGCTTGGGTAATATATCCTCCGCAATCTTCTTTATTCAATTTTTGGGATTACCATTTGCTTATTCTGTAGTTATTTGGCTTTCACTGGTTCTTGTGAAATTTAATTGTTAACTTATGTTGTTTCTCTACTGCTGAAAAATATGCATAAGGTTTGCATGTTCATTTTAAAAAGAGTTGGAGGCATATGATGGTTGGGGATTGTGACACTACTACAAAAAAGCAAAAAGACGACGGTAAATCACCGTCGTGTATTTGGTTTTTCAATGGTCGTGGAATCCACCGTCATCTTTTCCCTCATAAACCACGACGCTAAATAACCGTCGTTGTTAAACAATACAACGTCATCAAAAAATACAAAACGACGTCTTTGTACTGCAAAAGATCTAAAAAAAGCAATCGATGATGATAATAGACGACCAATTCTCTAAAAAGACCGTCGTTAAAAAGGGAAAATATGACACATATTAAGAGAACAAGGCCGCAAGATAGACATACAACGACGACAATAAAAATACGCCGACGTTAAATATAATTTTCACGACAATAAAAAATATGACGTCTTTAAATACATTAGAAGACGACGTTATTGATACCTACTACGTCGCACATATAAACACAACCGTCGTACAATTAATTTTCCACTTCGATTTTTTGATAAAAGATGACGTGGAAATAGTTGTCAGTGTCATTATTTACGACGTATGTGTTTCTATAGTAGACGTTGAAAAACTAAACAACGTCAGTTACAAATATATGAGAGTCGTATTAAAAAATTTATACGTCCTATTTTCAGAAACAAACAACGACCATAAATATTAGACGTTGTTAAATACAACAACGTCGGAAAACAATAAAAACAGACGTGTTTAGTCTGCTAAAGTTCTACAACGTCTCTTATTTACAAAAAACCGTCGTGAAATAAATTTTCCACTTCGATTTTATCTAAAAAAGATGACGTGGAAATAGTTGTCAGTGTCATTATTTACGACGTATACATTTATATAGTCGACGTTGTATTTATATGTATTCATTACTCACGACGCACTTAATAATATAGACGACGTTGAACGTCTAAACAACGTCGGTTCCAAATAAATGAGAGCCGTATTACAGAACATATAGACGGCGTAGATTATGATGGGAGCCGTATTACAAATAACGTCGTTTAATTGTTATTAGACGGCGGTTATAATGAATTTCCGTCGGAATTAATTTCGTTCCTCTTCGTTTATAAAAGAACTTGCGACGTGGAAAATGTATGATGACGTCGTATTTTTTAACGTTCAGATTATATATCTCGTTTTTTAGACGTCGGTATTATGGGATTGGAGTCGTGTTATTTTGAATTACATGGCGGTTCTTTATCCTTCACCGACGTGATATCCTGAATAATTGCTTCACAATAGCGTCGTGGTTCTTCATTGTTACGTTGCTTTAAGACGTCGGTAAATATGCTGAATAACTGATTCACAATAACGTCGTGTTTTATTTGAACGTAGAAAGTGAAGAAATCACATTACAATATATTACAAAATTAATGTCATACACTGCCAATTACATAAGCATCATTCAATCCATATATCTTCACACCCATCTCGAATATTTTGACCGCCTAACTCACCTACCAGTTCATCAAATGTGTCAACATTTGGCATCCCTCTAGTAAATGGCTCACACTCAATTATCACATCACCTAATACTTCATCACCAATAACATCATTATATTCTCTACTAGGCATTGATAACACTACCGACCAACCACGATGCATCGGGTCGTCAACAAAAAATATTTGTTTGACTTGAGAAGCCAAAACAAATTGGTCATTCCTATGTCCAATTTTACTCAAATCTACAAGGGTAAATCCAAGTTCGTCGACTACAAGACCAGAACTATCTATCCAATCACACCTAAAGACTGGGATTGTAAACTTTTGGTAGTCAAGGTCCCAAATTTCTTGAATGACACCATAGAAACCCATATTTGAGAGAATTGGGTTTTTATCCTTGGCACTAGCAACTTGCATGGTATGTGCAAGTAAATAAACTCCACTATTTTGAGTTGTCCGCACATCATCTTGTGCCTTGATATTGAATTTAATACCTTTAATAAGATAGCTCCTATATAATGGCACTGACATGTTTGGACCAGCTGCTAGCCACCTTAAATTTTCTGATACGCCATGATTGTCTTCCTCAACTTCACTTTGAACCTGCAAATTAATCATATCTTAATTCATCCTAAC
Source organism: Prunus persica (assembly GCF_000346465.2). Classification (NCBI taxonomy): domain Eukaryota; kingdom Viridiplantae; phylum Streptophyta; class Magnoliopsida; order Rosales; family Rosaceae; genus Prunus; species Prunus persica. Next base: position 14,510,719 of record NC_034009.1, read on the forward strand.
ATATAAATAAGAAGAAAATTAAAAGAGAAATACGTTATTCAACAACATATACCTTGAAGCGTAGCCATTGAATGAAAGTGCTATTGTGCTTATCCTGCAGCCACTTTGTTCTCTTTCTAAATTTTGGATAAGCAGTCTTGATGTGGATCATATGTTGCCTACATGACACGAAAAATTCAAGCATTACGGTCCCAAATATATAAGATAAACATAAGAAATAATTTTAAATGGAAACTTAAAGAATAAAACTCATACGTACTCGATATAAGGTAGGACTTCCTCCGTATTCTCCAAGACATATAGATGTGCTTGATTCAACAGGTCCTGATCAACTACGCTCACTGTGCAACCTGATAATGGCTTTGAAACTCCCATCTTTTGGCTTGAAGGCACTCCAACTGTACTAACATCAGATAAATGCTGAGTACAAAACTCTACCGCTTCTTCAGCTATATACCGCTCAGCAATGCAACCTTCGGGACGAGTACGATTCTGAACATACCCCTTCAGCACTTTCATATATCTTTCAAACGGATACATCCACCTAAAATATACTGGCCCACATAGACGAACTTCTCTGACAAGATGTACTACTAGATGAACCATGATATCAAAGAATGAAGGGGGAAAGTACTTCTCAAGCAAACACAGAGTAACTACTACATCTTCTTCCAACTTATCTAGCTTGGAAACATCAACAGTCTTTGCACATATAGCATTGAAGAAGAAGCACAAACGAGTTATTGCATACCTTGCAGGCTTCTCCAAAACAGAACGAATTGCCACAGGGAGCAATTGTTGCATTAAGGTATGACAATCATGTGATTTAAGGCCAAGAAGTCTTGAATCTTGTACAGATACAAGATTTTTAATATTTGAAGAATAACCTTCAGGGACCTTCATACCATAGAAAGAATTGCAAACCTCTCTCTTCTCTGCTCTTGACAAATTCCAAGGCCCAGGAGGCAAACGAGTACGTCTTTCTCCATACTCGGGTTGCAAATCAGTTTTGACCCCCATGTTCAATAAATCTAATCGAGCAGCAATCCCATCTTTATTTTTTCCAGGGATCTCCAGCAATGTACCAATGATACTATCGCAAACATTCTTCTCAATGTGCATAACATCTAGGGCATGCCTCACAGGAAGGTATTTCCAATACTCGAGATCAAAGAATATTGATTTCTTCTTCCAACAAACTCTGTCACCATTTTCAACCATATGCAGCACTTCTTCTCCGGTTAATGGCTCTGGAGGTATGCCATATTCAGGTTTCCCATTAAAAGCTGCACGTTGCCTCCTATATGGATGATTGATTGGTAACCATTTTCTATGCCCAATGTAACAAATTTTGTGGCCATTTTTCAACCTGTGACTAGGTGTATCATCGCCGCATATTGGACAAGCTTTATATCCTTTAACAACACAACCAGATAAGTTTCCATAGGCGGGGAAATCATTAATTGTCCACATTAATGCAGCTCTGAGTGTAAAGTATTCTCCATTATGTGCATCATACACTCCTCTAATCCCAACCCACAAGGATTTTAAATCATCAATCAAAGGCTCCAAGTAGACGTCTATATCATTTCCGGGTTGTTTAGGACCGGAAATCAATAAGGTTAACATCATGAACTTTCGTTTCATGCACAGCCATGGAGGGAGATTATATGTAACTAAGATAACCGGCCAACAACTATATCTGCTACTTAGAGAACTGTGGGGATTGAATCCATCAGATGAAAGAGCCAATCTCAAGTTTCTCGGCTCATTACCAAACTCAGGCCATTTATCATCAAGAAGTTTCCAAGACGGGGAATCCGCCGGATGAGACATCTGACCGTCAATTGATTTTCTAGCAACATGCCACCAAGTCAAACTCTTAGCTGTCTCATGTGATTGAAACATCCTTTTAAACCTTGGAATTGGGGGAAAATACCACACCACCTTCGCTGGCACACCCTCTTTCAAGATTGCATCTTTGCCTTCCTTCCACCTTGAGATACCACAAGTAGGACAATTAGTTGAATCCTCATACTCCTTCCTATACAAGATGCAATCATTGGGGCATGCGTGCATTTTCTCATAACTCAGCCCCAATGCACACAAAGTCTTTTTAGCCTCATACATGGAGGTTGGTATTGTATTTCCTTCTGGAAGCAAATCGCCTTGAAGTATCAATAATTCTGTAAAACAGACATCACTCATCCCATGTTTTGCCTTCAAATTATACAACTTCACTAATGCCGATAACTTCGTGTACTTTCTACAACCAGGGTACACTGGTTGATCTCCATCCCCAATCACATTGGCAAACTCATACGGATCCGAACCAAAATCACCAAAATCATTATCATCCATATCAATTTCTTCAGACACAAAACTGTACCTACTATGGCCATCATCTTCTTCAACATTTCTGCTAGCATTAGTAGTTGCTTCCCAAGGTTCTCCGTGAAATGTCCAATTCTTATAGCTTTGGTCAATTCCATTAAAGTATAAGTGATCCCTTATAATTCCAACCCCAAACAACTTCAAATTAACACATTTAACACATGGACAACGGATATGTGTTGTAGTTAGAAGATTTTCTACAGCAAAGTTCAAAAATGCTTCCACCCCAAACTCATATGCCTTCGATCTTCTATCCGAGTGCATCCATGACTTATCCATCTCCGACACTATAACCTATTATCTATAATAAAGTGAAAATACAGGCAATGACCATCACTATAGCAGATTATACAATGATCTAATCGCAAGTAATAAACAACAGAGACGACGGGTTTTAATCAAAAACAGACGTATTTGGCATATATAGACGACGGATTTTCAACAGACGTCGTCTATTATACGTAATACAAACGACGGTTTATGAAAAAACCGTCGTGTATAAGTAATACAACGACGGTAGTTTAAAAACACCGTCGTGTAATCGTCGTCGTACGCCTTAAAATTCGTCGTGTCTCAGTTTATTTTCAAGAACACAAAACCCATTAAGAACACAACATATATATGAAACCAAGCAAGAAACCAACATATACATGAAACCAAGCATGAAAACAATAAATCCATTCCCAATTCAACATAACATAGGGTGATTAAAAGATACGACAAAATTAAATCCATTCCCAATTCAACATAACAGATAATGTAATCCATGAACCCATTAAACAGAAAATCCATGAACCCATACCTATAAGCATTGGTGCACTTTGCACCTTCTCCAGAGCGGAAAATGACAAGATCAAATAAAGGTGTCCTTTTGCTGGAAATCATTTGGAAGTTGGTGATGTGTCTTTTTGTGTTGATTTCCAGCAAAAGTACACCTTTATTTGATCTTGTCATGAACCCATTAAACAGAAAATCCATGAACCCATACCTATAAGCACATTATTAACAGATCGCAAAGCATATACCTAAAACCCTTTAACAAAACAACCTAATATCATTCAATGAATTTACAAGGGGAAGATAGGGTTTGTACTTACAGGTTGGACGAGCTCACAGATTCGACGAGCCTGGAGAGTGCAACTTTTAATTAGAGCAGAAGTGAGAGAGCGAAATGTTATGTCGCGTGAAATCTGAAATTTTAGGTTTCAGGGATCAAAGTATAAGACTAAGAGCCAAATCTAAAAAAATTTAGGTCGCGCGAAAATTTTTAGAGCGCGCGCGTTATAAAACGTCGAAAGAAAAACCAAGGTGAAAGTTCTACAAGTACCGACGTAAATTTAATATTCCACGACGGAAACTTCATTTTTCGGATTAAGAACGTAAGGCCGTTCATTTTTCGGATTAATTTTAAATTTATTTTGAATTTTTTATATAACGACGACTGAAAAACCACGTCGGTGTTAAGAAATTAAAGACGTTGTAAATTATATAAACCGACTTACATATTAAAATAACGTCGTTTAAAGCGTAAACCATGTCGTATGTTTTACTGTACGACGTAAAATATGTATTCCACGACCCAACCACCGTCGTTAAAAATTAATACACTAAACCCATAAAATTAAATTATACAATTTAAAAAATTAAGTTTATAAAAGGTTTTATGGTTTTAAAGCCTAACATATAACATAGACTACCCAAAAATTATACTTTAAAAATAAACCCCAATAAATAACAACCCTAATCTCTAAACCCTAGACTCTAAACCCTAAACCATAAAACTAGAAGTGATTTTATGACTCATCAAAACAATTTTGTTTTGGATGGTCATTTTAAATTTTTGTTATTCAAAATGAATTTTTTCAAGGTTTATGTGGAAGAAAATATATCAATGACTTCATAGGAGTTGACTTTTCAATTTTCTGATTTATTTTATATTTATTTTGAATATTTTGATATAAAAATAATAAAATATTCTTACCATACAACAAACCACGTCGGTGTTAATAAATTGTAGACGTTGTAAATTGTAATAGACTACTAAGTCGTTAAAATGACGTCGTTAAAATGAGAAACCATGGCGGCTATTTAACTATACGACGTAAAATATATATATCAACGACTTAACCGCTGTCGTTACATAAACGTCGTCGATGATACCCTGAACCCTTAAGAAATTGAAGATGTTGTAAACCATAAACGACTCAATTGTTCAAAGAACGTCGTCTAACTATATTTTTACGTCGTAATTGTTTAAAACACGAAACAACAAAATACGACGGTTTGTGACTTTATTAGGTCGTTGGAAAAGTATTACACGTCGGTTAAGCAATTTGTATGTTTGTTTTTTTTTTAATTTAAGAAAACCTCAACAAATTTTTACATTACATATTATAGAGAAAATTTGTACATTATACATAAATATCAAGTGTTCAATAATTGCCCTGTTTAATAATTTGGAAAACAAACTCTGCCCATTCATTCCGAACTTCATCAATGGCTTCTTGGGGGTATGAAGCTTCCTGGTTTCCCTTGGCATACTGCATAAACAATGACTATTAGGGTTTATAAATAAAAAGAAATTCAATCACAGACGACGATATTTTTCATAACCGACGTAGTATATCCATTCAACGACGTTAATTTTACACGACCGTCGTTGATAATACAAAAAACGACGTGAAATGTATGAAGGTAATTTCTTCTTACCTTATTCTCAAACCCCAAGGAAGGATCCATGATGATGTCCCTCATGAAGCGCATTACATAATACCCGCATTCGACATTGCTGGGTTGCTTTGGTGTGCCTGAGAGAGTTTTCCAAATTACATTTTTACGTCCTGCTCGGGCTATGTGGGTATTATATATTTTTAAAGCACTGTTCACGATGTTTTTGGCCTCTTCATCGACCACACGATTTCCTGGCAGAAGATCCAGAAAATAGACGGTTTCTCTCTTTGCTCTTACAATCAGCAAAATCCAATGACGGCTGCACAAAATTAATATAAAAACGACGGTTATTTACAAAAACGACGTATTATAGTATTTCACACGACGAAGTAAAGTAGCTAACGACGACATTATATATTTATCACGACGATAAATAAATACCGACGTGGTTAGTAGTTTCAAACGACTAAATAAAATAAAACACCGACGTGGTTAGTTTATAAGCTGTCATTTATTGAAAATCATAAAAACAAAATCCTAAGGAGACTAACCCTGGATTGTAAGGCATCATGAAAATCTGTTCACCGTCTGTCTTCTGAAGTCGAGCTGCTACGAGTCGTGATCTTTCAGTTATTGTGCCAGAGTTGGCACTAACTGTAGCAGGGTCGATAAAGCCAACCATACTGCACATATTGGCTTTTTTCAAAACATCGTGTAAGTACCTAAACAAATAAAATAATATAAACAAGTCAGCACACAAAACACGACGGTTATGTATAAAAAAACGACGTATTATAATATTTCACACGACGTACTGAAATAGATGAGGACGTTATAATATATTTATCACGACGGTTGTTAGTTAAGACGACGTGGTTAGTTAGTTAAGACGACGCAATATATAAACCAACGAGTTATTATTTTAGAAGTACAAACCTCATATATACAGCCAATACAGTAGCTCCAATTTCTTCCATGCCTGCAAATTGTGTAATATCTTCAGGCAGGAGGAAGGTATCGCGCTCACCACCAAACACCTCCTTATCAATTGTAAATTGGACTGTCTTATCCTCAGGCAGGAGTGTCGTTTCCACAAAACGACAAAGGGTTTTTAAAGAAGATGGCGCCTCCATTTTTGAATAAGCACCAACTTCAATAACCTGTTTAAAGAAATAAAAAAAATGACGTGGTAATTCAATAAAGACGACGGTTTAAGTAATAAAACGTCGTCTTAAAAGTATTTAAACGACGGTGAAAAAACTGTCGTGGTAATTCAATAAAGACGACGGTTTTATGAATAAAGCGTCGTCTGAAACCATTTAAACGACGGTGCAAAAACCGTCGTTTAAATATTTTATTACGTCTTAAAAAAATTCCGCCGTCTAAGTTTTAAACAAACGACGGATTAAATAAAAATATCGACGTCTGAAATTTTGAAAAACAAATAAAAAAGGCAAAGTTATGTGAACATACCTTGTCGTCATGCTTTTCTTCATCTTCTTTCTCCTTTTCTTCTTCCTTCTCTTCATCTCTTTTTTCTTCTTCCTTCTCTTCATCTGGCTGATGTTTCCCCATTTTGGCAGTATCATCCTCCAAATGTAGGGATCTCACATCACCTCCAGAGCAGCTAGCTTTGTCAGACATTGGATTTTTGGGGCTTTGGCTAATTCTTGGTTTAAGCATGCTTGGATCAAAATTGGGAATTAATTGGGAAAGCTGACTCAGGAAATGCTCCCTCTCAGCCTCTACCAATTGTTTTGTCCTAGCCTCCATCCTTAAGGCCTCTTCCCTTGCCTTAGCCTCCATCTTTTTAGTCTCTTCTTGAAGGAGAACTCTTAAACTGTCCTTCAAACGGTCGTCAAAGCTCACCCTCTGTGGTTTGGGCAAATTGAAATATTGCCTTGGGGAAACACCAGCACCAACTCCCCTCAGTCTGCCTGGATGCTCGGGGCCCAAAGCCATGGTCAGCACATCATTGCTGCCATCTACTCTGACTTTGCCTTCCGAGACTTGTTTCTGCAATTCATCCTAAAAAAAGATAAACAAAAAAACACACGACGGTTATTTATGTACAAACGACGTATTATATAATTTCACACGACGCAATAACGTATAAACCGACGTTATTATAACTTATCACGACGGTAGTTATACCGACGTGGTTATTTATTTAAAACGACGAAATGAATAAACAACCGACGTCTTATGCTATAATTAAAGATAACAGAGTAGTGATTCCTATTTAGACCGTTAACGACGTTTTTAAAAAATTTTCGACGTGGTAATATCATTCACACGACGCGAAAATGAACCACCGACGTCTTATGCTGTAATTACAGAAAACATAGTAGTGATTCCTATTTAGACCTTTAACGACGTTTTTAAAAACTTTTCGACGTGGTAATATCATTCACACGACGAAAAATATAACATACGACGTAATAAGAATAATTCACAGTTTAATAAAAATTTAAAACAGAGTGATAGTAGGCTTACAATTAATTTTGCTTTCTCTGCCACCTTTGGATCAGGGATGTTACCATGTTTGTCCTGTCTAGCTCTCTTCCATAAGGTAGATCGATCAATTTCTACCCCAGGCATGGTTTCCTCCAATTGATCCTCCAATCCAGCATATCCTTTTCGAGACAATCGATGATTGTACTCGAGTTTCTCCCTAATCTGTGCATGTTGAGAATGCACAGACTCAAAATCTTTGGATAGCCTTGAAGCTACAAAGGCATCCCATTGTGCTTTCTCTATGAATTTATATGTTTCAGGGGGTTGGCTTAATTTCTCCCTGTCATTGGTGTATGGAAGGATATAATGCCTCGTTAGTGTAGACTTGAAATCCTTCCATTTCTTGGAAGCAGAAGCTAAAACAGAGGTCTTGCCCCCTTGGCCTACGACAAAAGCCATGTCAACTGCTTCCCAAATCTGCTCCTTTATATCCTTGGGGATTTGGGACCATTTCTTGTCCACAAGTGGGATCCTGGAGCGTGCCAACACACCAATATACGACTGCATCTCAATATGTGCTTGGCCAACACCTTTCCCCCTTTTATTGTACTCAACAATTGGCCTCAGTTTCTGAAGCTTTCTCTTCACAACACGAGGCATTGTGCTCATACCTCGACCAGTCTTTGAATCATCTGAGATTGTTGTCTGGCTGGTTTGTTCTGTCTCAGCAGATGATGAAGCAAACTTCATCTTCTTCGAAGACTTCATCTCCTTCGAAGACTTATCTTGAGGAGCTACCATTCCAAGCTTCTTGGAGCCAGAATCCTTAGTTTGTTGTTGAGAAACCATTTTAACAGACAAAACTGCAAGTGAAAATATTTCAGGAAAACATTAAGAACACAAACGACGGTATTAAAAAAATACGACGTATGATATGATTTTAGACGACGCAATGAAATAATCTCAGACGTAATAAATGTTTAAAACCATTATTTATATAACGTCGTGGTATATATGTTCACACGACGTCAATAGTAATACACCGTCGTGGTAAACTATTATTTATATTTTATCGTCTATATTAGATACCAACCCTAGTTTCTTTTTCTTTATATTTTATCAAATAAGGGAAAAACAAAAACCATTGTTCAGCGAAATCAAACCTGCAATTAAACAAGCATATAAAAAAAGACTATTATTTTAAAAACAACTTTGTCAATTTTCAGACGACGCTAGAACAACTGACGAACCGTCGTGGTCTACCGTCGTCTTATTTAGTTGATGTAGTTGTCTTCAAAGTTGGAAACTTTCTCTCTTTGTCTGTATATTTTATCAAACTTGGAAAGAAGTAAAATGATTTTGGCCAGAAAAAAGGTAAAAAGATTTTTCAAACAAAAAACGTATGAGCATGCAAAACAGTAACCAAAATAGTGAAAATGAAAGCTTACCTTTTGCGTGCAATGAAAGCAAGAGGAAGATGATCGATGTTTAAGTTCAGAGACGACGAAGAAGACGAGAGGAAGACGATGAGAAACTCTGACAATGCTCTGACAAGGGAAAAAGACGAAAGGTTTCTCTGGGAGATTGAAATTTTTAATCGGG
>NC_034009.1:14520405-14579331 GCF_000346465.2 Prunus persica
TTCAGTTTATTTTCAATACAGTGCGTTATAAATAGAGTTTTTTTTCCGAGGAAATTAAAACGAAGGAAATTAATATTCTGCAATATGTAAAGTTCTTTTTTGGATGACAGATTTAAATAAAATAAGAATATAAAAACAACAAATGTGTAAGTCAAGTAGACGAAAAGTTGCTTACATATAAAACCATTTCAAAAAAATAATATGGCGGTTACATATAACTACGACGTATAAATTACAAAATACGACGGTACATTTAACTTCGGACGTGGTAAATAAATACGACAGTAGTTTGTAGGTACCGTCGTAGTAAACTCAAAAATTAAAGTACATAAGTAATAACTCGCGTCATGGTATATTATTTAACACGTCGTTTTTATTAATTTACCGACGTGGATTTCTGTAATATACGTCGATCATACCGACGTTGATTTTACAATTTAAACGGCGGTTTGTTTGTAAGGACCGCCGTTGGTTTTAAAAATTTATTCTATAAATTTGTCGCTTTCATTCATTTTCGGTTTACATTTAAGGTTCCAAGTTCTTCCTCTCTCAGTCTCTCATGTCTCAAAGATAATAATTTGGATGTTTTCTCAAAGAGAAATTGAGCTTACTCGCATCAAATATATGTCCACAAGAAGAAGCTTGTCAACTAGCCTTCTCACTTCCTTGATCAAGCCTGATAGGACACTTAGTGCTTCTGAATACTCCTTGCTTTCCATCAAAAGAGATGCAAGCCTGGCCTCCACTCGCTGTCGAAGGAAAGTTCGCTTCTCAGGGAAATCTGAAGATCAGATGTGCCTGATCCTCTGCTTGATTTTCTTGCCTAAGAAGATCCGTCGGATTTATTGTGATAGCCTCTTCCTTTATCCGTAGAGCTTCAGAAGAAGAAGATGGGTTTCAAGAATGCGATAAAGAATAGAAATGGCTTCAGATGGCCTCTAAAGCATGAGCAATTGAATCAGTAGTTTCTGGGAGATATGATGAAGACATTGTCAATGCTTTGAACTACACAAGTCCTGCAGAAAGATATGTTAAAGAAACTGAAACAACGGCGGTTTTCTGTTCTACCGTCGTCTTTTCTCGTCGTCTATATTAAGTTACGATGGCGGTAGATTTATAATTACCGACGTAGATTATTTTGTTAAACGTCGTTAAGTGTACTACAACCGACGTGGATTTTAATTTTAAATTATAAATGGAGTTTTTTTTCCCGTATTCTTTCAGTTTTAGTTTTCAATTCCAAAGCGTGATAAATAGATTTTTCTTTCCCGAGGAAATTTAAAATGAGGGAAATTAATGTTCTAGAATTTGTAAACTAACACGACGCAATATTTACAAATCTGTGTCATCTGTTAAGATTATGATGTGGAACAGAGTTCCATCTGGTAAGATTTCGTAACCCTTGGGATCTCAGACAAAACTGATTATGTCGGCGGTGTTCTATATAAACCGTCGTGGTTATTTCAATTCTTGTCATTAAGTAGATCTACCGACGTAGGATAAGAAAATCAAAGAAAAAAATTGTTAACAAAAATTCTTATTAAGACGACCGTTAAAATTAAAGGTACGACGTATAAAATGAATAAATACGACGATAAATTTTATTGTACGATTTAAAGATAACGTAGTAGAACTATACGAGAATGACGTCGATATATTTATATTTTCCGTCGTTGTAAATTAATTTAATACGGCGATATTTTGTATTTTAAAGCCGTGGATTTGTTTGTAATTATACGGCGTCTTATACGAAAACCTCGTCGTGTTATTTTATGAGTAAAAACGGCAGTTTTTATTGAAATCGTCGTCTTTACTTTCTACGTCGGTCGATTCATAACTTCTGCCGTTCTTTGTTGGCATTGATTTTACACTGAGGAAATCTGTTTCAAATAGACGTCGGTTGTTTAATTATGTACGTCGTTGTTTTTGAACAGCCATTTGAAACTCCATTTTTTAGTTGTCTAAGGTTGTATTACACGACGGTGTTTTTAGAACCGTCGTCTTTTTATAAACCACGACGGTTTTCACTTAGACCGTCGTTGTTTTCTGGTCGTCTTTTTCACTTTTTGTAGTAGTGTGATTTCCATGAAATACTACTCTCCGAGCATTTTTTGATGAATTATTTCTCTTGTTTTTTGTTTTATTTTTCTTCCTGAAGTATACAATAATGCACATGGGGTGGGAAAAGAATGAGGACCCTTAGTGGTTAGTTTAAGCCAATGTTGTGATTTACTTTCAAACATTTGAATATGCTAAATATTCAGATATAGTTTTTACATCTCTATAACCTGTAGTGCAGCTTAATAAATTAGTTTTCTTTTTGTTACTGTATATTTCTAAAGTGAAAGGATGACTTTAATTTTAGGGTTCTTTGGTATGTGAGAGTTTGTGATCAAATATATGTATGCATGTAAGTCAGGCAATGATCTAATTTAGCTGCAACTTCTTATACAGGTTATGCATTGCAGTTTTGGAAACTGCGTTGCAGTTACAATTGGATTTTTGCTCTTTCCTTGGCCTTCAACCTCACCAATTTGAAGAGTAGAGGCTACCCATATGAGGAATTGGGTGGGCAAGAGAAGAGTAGAACTACCCAAGAGTAAGGGAACTCAAAATTGGACTTTTAGAAACTGCATTGTAGTTTTGGAAACTACAGTGCACTTTTCATTTAATTACAATTAGATTTTTGCTCTTTTCTTGGCCTTAAACCTCACCACTTGAAGAGTAGAGGCTACCCATATGAGGAATTTGGTGGGCAAGAGAAGAGTAGAACTATCCAAGAGCAAGGGAACTCAAAATTGGACTTTTGGAAACTACATTGCAGTTTTCATTTAATTACAATTGGATTTTTGCTCTTTCCTTGGCCTTCAACCTCACCAATTTGAAGAGTAGAGGCTACCCAGATGAGGGATTGGGTGGGCAAGAAAAGAGTAGAACTACTCGAGAGCAAGAGAACTCAAAATTGGACTTTTGGAAATTGCATTGCAGTTTTCATTTAATTACAATTGGATTTTTGCTTTTTTCTTGGCCTTCAACCTCACCAATTTGAAGAGTAGAGGCCACCTAGATGAGGAATTGGGTGGGCAAAAGAAGAGTAGAACTACCCAGGAGCAAGGGAACTCAAAATTGGACTTTTGAAAATTGCAATTTTGTATCGTAGTTTCCGTTTATCCATTGCAGTTTTCATTTTTGTATTGCAGTTTCCGTTTATGCATTGCAGTTTCCGCTTCTACATTGCAGTTTCCATTTTAGTACTTTCATCTTGGTTCCTCCATTTTGCTTCAATACAATTAATTTTTGTTTTTGTAGCTGTTTTTGTTTTGTTTTGTTTTTTTTATAAACATAATTGATATCTACATTGTATTTTTGTTGTAGTTTTTGTTTTTATTTGCAATTTTTGTGTGAATATGTGTTGAAATGATTATTTATTTATTTATAAAAATCGTTGATTGTTTATATAAATATTGTATAACTGAATAAATATTACAAAATAATTTTGGTGTAGTGGTTTGTGAGTGAGCCTTCCTCCTTTGAGGGTTAAGGTTTGAGTCCCTTCAATGACATGAAATCTCTTTTTATTATTATTATTATTATTATTTTTTAAAAGGTGAATAAAGGGCAAAGGAGTTGGTCCCTTGCAAACGGTGGCGGTTCGTGACAGCCAGTTGGCCGGCGGTGGTGGTAAGCGACGGTGGTTGGCCGGTGACGGCGGTTTGACAGTGGCCGGCGGCCGGGTTTGAGTCCCTTCAATGACACAAAATCTTTTTTTTTTTTTTTTTTTTTCCAAAGGTGAATAAAGGGCAATGGAGTTGGTCCCTTGCAAACGGTGGTGGTCGGCTACGGCGGTTGGCTGGCGGTGGTGGCAAGCGACAGCGGTTTGTCGGTGGCCGATGATGCTGGTGGCTGGTGGCCGGCGACCGGAGTCCGACGGTGGTGGTTGGTTGGATATGGACATGTGGCATAGTATGCTTGCCTTAGAAGAAGTGACATTGTTTGTAATTTTGATATTTTTTAATGATATTTTTGTAAAATTAGGTACTATAGTTTGGTCTTTGGCCTTATGCTAATTAGATGAAATTGTATTCCTATCTTCCAAATTAGTAAACTATATTGTGTTTTAAAACTAAAGCTTCCCCCCATCACTCTTCATGTTTGATGATGCTAACTTACATATCAATTTAACTGTCAACATTTCTCTATCAAAACTTCCTAGTTCATTCTCAATTTTGTTAAAAAAATAATAATACTGCTACACATTTGACACACAATGTTTTTATCTCTTTCAGTAGTGTGAGATTGAGGTGAACTTAGAGTAGTGATGGGCAAGACAGAGGGGTGTGGCATGAGGTTGATGAGTTTTAATTTTAATTTTAATTTTTGTTGTTGTGTGTATTTAGAGGTAGTTTTGGAAAATAGGTGGGATTTTTTTAGAAATTGTGAAAATTTGAATTAGAAGTTGGGGTGAACTTCGAATATGGGGTGAACAAAGATAAGTGCGAGGTTTAAATAAAAAACTCTAAAATAAAGGTACGCACTTATCCGTTTTCTATTATAAAAAAATACTCTTATTTTATCTCTATTCATAAATTGTCTATGCATTCAAATTTCATAAACGATTGTTCTCAAGAGAAAAACTCTAAAATTTGTAAAGTTTCTTGTTTGGCCAACGGATTTACACACAGAATTTAAGGCGACTATTTAGATAGACTTTAAAATTGAGATTTACTCCAAATTCCAATTTTTTTTCCACATGGAATTCCTTGGTTTCTTTGTTTTTTTTTTTTTTAATATCCAAACACACTAAGAAATTTTGACTTTTGTCAAAATTTCAAGTTTATTTCTCACATCTAAACGTCTCGTAATGATAAAATAAAAGTTATGCATAGCAAATATATGTATGCTATATACTTATAATATATATTTTTGGCAAAATTGTAGCAATGGTCCCTGGACTAAGACCAAATTTTACTTTTCGTCCCTCATATTGCTAAATTGTTACGGTGGCACTTTAATTATGCCTCTACTTTTAGAAATAGTTCTTTTCGTCATCTCCGTCAACTTTTCCGTTAAAAATGATGACATGGCATGGACAAGTCCTACGTGGCATGAGCAAAATGTCTTTTCACACAAAAAATTTAGGGTTAATCGTTTTATTAGTCCCTGAACTTAGACCCGATTTGCATTTGAGTACCTCAATTTTCAAAATGGTTATCGTGATCCTTTAACTTCACTTCCGTTAGGACAAATAGTCCTGCCATCAATTTTGTTAACTTTTCTGTCAAATGCATGGGCAAAATAGTATTTTTGTATCAAAATTGATTAAAATATGAATAAAAAATTAAAAAAATAAAAATAAACTCTCCCTTTTCCCCTCTATTCCGATTTTTACTCCCTCCAGAATTTATTTATTTATAATTTTTTTATGGTATTTTCTTTTATTGTTATTTTAAAGATATGATTTTTTTATTCATTTTTTTTTGTTTTAATATAAAAAAACCATTTTGCCCCTACATTTTACAGAAAAAATTGACAGAAGAAACGGTGTGACTAGTTGTGCAAACGAAACTAAAGTTAAAGGACCACGGGGACCATTTTGGAAATTGAGATACTCAAATGCAAATCGGGTCTAAGTTCAGGAACTAATAAAACGATTAACCCAAAAATTTAAAAAATAAATCTCATATCTCTCTCCATCCTGATTTCTTCTTTCCCCACCATCCATCCAGATTTCTTGACTTTGATGCCATTATAACCCATTTGGAGAAAAATAGAGCCGTAGTCAAACAGAGCAGTAGTCATTTGAAGAAAAATTGATGGCGTTTTCAGAGCAGTAGTCAAACAGAGCCATTATTGCCTTATATTTTTGATTGGTTGCCTCGTAATCTTTGACAGAGATTGAGAGAGCGCGAGACAATCAAGCCCCACCTGACCCATCCATCTCCAGCAGCTCGTCGGGGTCCAAAGCCAGATCTATGGGCTCGAGGTTTGCAGTGAGGGTGATGTTGGATTCACTATGATGGTTTGGGTGGTTTGATAGTGATGGGAATGAAAGAGTAGATGGTGGTTTTGGTGGCTGGGGTGGTGCTTTGGATAGCTTTGTTGATGGTTAGGGTGACGGGGTTGGTGTGGGTATAGGAGGAGGCAGTCGGGTTGGGGTGGAGATATGAAGAGAATGAGTGAGATAATTTTCGTTTGATTATTTATTTATTTATTTGGATGAATTTTTCAATTTACCCTTAATTTTGACAAAAAATTTAACTTAGTTAACTGAAAGACCAATGATGCAACATAGATCTAATTGAAACACCACCGTTACAATTTAGCGACATGAAGGACGAAAAGTAAAGTTGGGTCTTATTTAAGGGACCATTGCTACAATTTAGCCTAAATTTTTTTAAAAGCAGCCAAAGGTTGTGAGCCCTAGATTATAAAGCACAAAAATACGGTGAGATAGGGAGGTGGATATTAACGTTAATTTGTGAAAGTTTTCTACAGCAAGAGAATCACACCACACACTACTACAAAAAGGGCAATAGACGACGGGAATTCACCGTCGTATAGCAAGTTTTCTAACCATTGTGAAATCGACCGACATCTTTTTAAAAACAAAACCACGACGGTAAAAAGGAGACGTTGTTCATCGGGAAACAACGTTAGAATTAATAAAAGCCGACGTAAAAGTAAAGAAAATGACCACCAAAATAACTAATGGTGAACGTGTCAACGACTCAATTTGGGAAACAACCGTCGTCTAAAACATAAAACATGATGTTGTTTAGTAAAATATTGCCGGAAAAAGGCCACCCCGTCATAAACAATTAACTGAATGCCATTTATTAAGACATTCCACGACACATGATATTATATTACATCACTTTTCTTTCCAGATATGATGTTGTAAATAGTGTACACCGTCAGTCTTAACTTAGAAGTTGATGTATTAAAAGATATACACGTCTATTAGTATATCAGAGACGACGTTAGGAAAACATACCACGACACATTTGTTTCTACATGAGACATTTTTATACAACATTTCACGACACATGGTCATCAAGGAGACCTGAAAACTATTAATGACGTCAGTAAATATGGGAATAAACATGTTCATACGTGTCCTTTACTTTAAACTCTGACGGTGAAATTAGATTTACAAAGTCAGTTATTATAAACACCGTGTTGTATGTCGTAATACAAACGTCGCATAACCTATCAAAGACGACGTGGTTACGCTGTACTATGTCATTTTTGTTTTTAAAGATGACGTTTGTGTGTAATATTTCACCACACATGGTCACCAAGGAGACGTGAAAATAATTAATGACGGCAGTAAATATGAGAAGAACGAGGTTTTTACGTCTCCTTTATTTTAAATGCTGACGGTGAAAAGGAACTTACAACGTTGGTTACTGTAAAAACGGTGTTGTATGTACTCATATAAATAAACTTCGCTAAGCATATAAAAGGTGATGTGGTTACTTTGTTCTACGTCATTTTTATTTCTAAAGACGACGTAATTCAATTATTCACCAAGTCCTTAAAGACATAAATTGACGTGGTATATTGTTAAGACATTTCTTAATAAGAGTGTATCGTCGTGTTTGTGAAGTATGACGACAGTATATATATTATGAGGTCGTGTTATCCTCTTTTAAATGTCGTCTCTTTGGGCCTTCCCTTCGTGATATCCTGTAACAACGGCTTATCATTACCGTCGTTGTTCTATTATTATGTGTAGTCTTTTGAGTTATGTTTTAGACGGCGGTAAGGACATCGAGGCCGTCTCATTGGATACGTACGACCTTTTTAATGTCCATTTTTTTAAACCGACGTCTTTTGCATTTTTATCTTTGTTTTTTTTAATATTTATTTATAGGTTTTAAGGTTTTCCATTGCATGACGTATGATAAAAAAATGACGTCTGATACTATTATGACATCTGTTTTTGCAATTATGTTAACAGGACCGTCGTATTTTGGTACTTGAACCATAATTTTTTTTTTTTTTTTGTACTGAAAGCTTTGAGCCCAAACCTTGTATAATGAAAGAGGAAAAAATGCAATACAATTTCTTACAAAATTAATGTCATACACAGCCATTTAGGGCATAATTAATGCCATAAATTACAAGCATCATTCAATCCATATATCTTCACACCCATCTCGAATATTTTGACTTCCAGACTCACCGGCTAGTTCATCAAATGTGTCAACATTTGGCATCCCTCTAGTAAATGGTTCACACTCAATTCTCACATCACCTAAGACATCATCACCAATAACATCATTATATTCTCTATTAGGCATTGATAACACTACTGACCAACCATGATGCATTGGGTCGTCAATAAAAAATACTTGTTTGACTCGAGAAGCCATAACAAATTGGTCATTCTTATATCCAATTTTACTCAGATCTATAAGGGTAAATCCATTCATCGACTACAAGGCCAAAAGTGCTATCTATCCAATCACACCTAAAGACTGTGATTGTAAACTTTTGGTAATCAAGGTCCCAAATATCTTGAATGACACCATAAAAACCCATATTTGAGATAATTGGGTTAGTATCCTTGGCATTAGCAACTTGCATAGTATGTGCAAGTAAATAAACTCCACTATTTTGAATTGCATGCACATCATCTTGTGCCTTGGTGTTAAATTTAATACCTTTGATAAGATAGCTCCTATATGATGGTACTGCCATGCTTGAACCAGCTGCTAGGCACCTCAAATTTTTTGATACACCATGTAACGACCCGGTCCTAAATAAATTAGTGAATATTAATTTTTTGAGAGAAAATACCATTTTACCCCTAAAATTTTTTATTAGGATTAAACTTGACTTTTTGATCGGAAGGAATTTGGGATTTTTGACCATATCGTTGATTAGAGCACGGCGAGATGAGTCCGTAGACACGTGGTGGGCTCGAATCGGAGTTCTAACGAGAGAGATATGATCAAAATACCCTCAGTGGCATAACCGTAATTTTGGAGAAAAGGGTTTTGATAAAAATCAGATTTTTTTCTCTCTCTCTCTCTCTCTCTCTCTCTCTCTCTCTCTCTCTCTCTCTCTCTCTTTCTCCTTTGTGGCCCGACCCTTCCCCTTATGCACTATTCATCCGAATAGATTTTGAGCCCACACCGCCACGTCCGGCCACGACCTGAACTGGGGCCGGTCCCAAAATGACCGGCCAACTCTCCTTTCTCCGTTATGCCCCTTCGCCGCCCCAGCCACCAACTACCGACGCCGAAAAATGCCGAAAAGCTAGCGATTTTAACCCAAAACTTCACGGAGTCGTTTCGACTATTTCCGGCCACCATTTCCGGTGTCGTTTTGTTAGGTCCCACGTGGCGTGGGTTATCCGGAGTACGGACAGACCCCATACGTGGCGTTGGTAGTACCGACATATGGGGAGATTATGTGATAGTATGTTGAGGTCGCACGTGGCGAAGGTTATCCGGCATGTTGAGAGATCCCATACGTGGCGTTGGTAGTACCGGCGTATGGGGAGATTATGTGATAGTATGTTGAGGTTGCACGTGCAGTAGGTTATCCGGCGTGTTGACAGACCCCATAAGTGGCGTTGATAGTACCGGCGTATAGGGAGATATTGTGATATAATGTTGAGGTCTCGTGTGGCGTAGGTTTTTCGGGCGTTGAGACAGACCCCATATGTGGCGTTGAAATTTCCGGCATATGAGGAGATTATATGATTGTTAGGTCCCACGTTGCGTAGGTTATCCGGCGTGCGGACAGACCCCATATGTGGCGTTGGTAGTACCGGCGTATGGAGAGATTATGTGATAATATGTTGAGGTCGCAAGTGGTGTAGGTTATCCAGCATGTTGACAGACCTCATACGTGGCGTTGGTAGTACCGGCATATGTGGAGATTATGTGAATAACAAAGAGATAAATAAAGGTATTGTATGTGTTTGGAATCGGGTTTTAGTAGGAAGAACTACGTGTGGCTTGATCCCTCAGTGAGGGTACATTGTAACACCCCGACTCCAAATTTAATTCCTATTTTAATTCATTTAAAGTGAAATTACGAATTTACCCTTGGAGTAGGGGTAAAATGGTAATTTTCTTATCTGGAAGGATTTTGGGACCATGACTGGTATTTTTGGGTAGGTTGTACTGAGACGAATTCATAGACACGCAGTAGGCTTGAAACGGAGTTGTAACGAGGAAATAGCGATCAAAACATCATCAGTGGCAAACTTGTAAATATATCAAAAAGAGGAGAGTAAAAATCTGATTTTTTTCACTTTCTACCTCACTTCTCTCTCTCTCTCTCTCTCTCTCTCTCCTGCGTCGTCGTCCCCTTCCCTTGACTACAATTACTCAACCACCATCACAGGCCACTGCCAACCTCGAGACTGGACCCAAAATGTCCAACCAGACCTCGCCGACGTTCCCCAGTTCACCTCCAGCCGTCAGCCGCCGCTAAGCCGTCGAAAAATATGAATTTCAGGTCGGTTTTCGTACGAATTTTCAGTCGCTCGATCTCTCTCCTCCGGCCACCAATTCCGACGGGTGAGGTACGGTTTCTCATCCATTTTCCTTGGTCTAGTTGACTGTTGCATAGGTTTGGATCGATTTGCTGTGTAGAAATCGATTTTGTAAACCTAGGTTTTGGCTGGATCTCAAAGTGAAATTCCGGCTAGTTGCCGTCCGAATTGGCCCTCCCCGTAGTTGAATGAAGTGATCCTGACCTTGAGTTGAAGCTAGGATAGGAAGGGTGAGCTCGGGTGTGGAGTTTTTCCATCACCGAAATTTACTCTACACATCCACGTGCTGCCGGCGCTTGGGCGAGGCTGGTGAAGTTGCAATTTGACCCGATGAGATCCTTAGGTTGTCACTAGTGCATAGGATTTCGCGGATCTCAATTCGAACGTCGTTTGACTATCGGACGGATTTTCGCATATTATGCGTTATTCGGGTTCGATAGGTTCTGACCGTTGGATCTTTTCCCAATTAAAATATGTTGTTCTATGTATTCCTAGGACTGTGTAGGACTTCACGGATTATGAATCGGAGCTCCGGATGTTCCGATTCAATAATACAAAGTTTGTGGGTTAGTGATAACCGTACAATCGTGAGCGATTCCTAAACCTGTAATCGGACCTTAGGATACTTCCGTCAATGTACACGTACTGGGAATTTGGGGATTTAAGTATGTAATTTATGATTTCCACTTCGAAGTAATTTTATATTAATTAAGGGTTCGTATCTCGAAATAAGTGTACCGACTGCACATACTCAGCAGGCAGGACCCTCTCGTGGTCAGGCAGCGTGGGAATATTTGTGAGTGGACCTTGTTTTCAATCATATGCATGGTTTTATTGATGAAAGATTTTTGCATAATGTTTTTAATGGTTTATTGAATATATTATATTCATGGGTTGAATTTGATGTTTGTATAGCGCTTTGGCAATATATTGTGGGTTTGGCATATTTGGGTATCGAGAGTATATTTTATATGAATTTTGGGGAAGTTATATATATATTCTCTATAGGCGAGATACTTGGGTTGTTGAAGTGAGTTGGGGAAGAACTTGAATTTGAGGGTTGTTGAGAGAATTGTATGATTACACTATGTAAGTACCTACCCCAGTTATTAGACTTTCCACACATGGCGTTGGATGTTTCGGCGTGTGGGAAGAATAGGTTATCAGTCTCACACGCGGCGTTGGATGTTCCGGCATGTGAGACACTTTCCATATGCGGCGTTGGATGTTCCGGCGTATGGAAAGACTCTGTATATTGTTTGGAATCATCACACATGGCGTTGGATGTTTCGATGGGTGATGATCCAGTCTGCGTGCGTAGGACTTAGTATTGGAGCTACACATGGCGTTGGATGTTCCGGTGTGTGAGCTATGGAGTTTCGTCCCCTGGTTGGACCGCTTATCCCTAGACGTAGGATAACACCTGAAAATCCTGCGGGCTAGTCAAACGATCCCCTGGTTGGATTGTTTCCCCGGTACCTAGGTAGTGTGATGAGTATATTGTATAGTTATATCTATATACTTATATATACATATATATATATATAGTTGTGAGAGCGAAGCAATTAGATTTTATCAGTGGGTTGGTAGAAGTAGCAAGATTGTGGGGATGTGGCTCACGGATGAAGTGATTTGTGTTTTAAAGAATTTTAAATGAAATATGTTTTGAGTAATTAAATAATGAATTGGGAACCTGCATGTCTTGAGCATTATTTTTACACGGTGGGGTTACTATATTGTTTTAAATGCAAATCTTGTTTTTATCCACTCACATGTTTTTTGTTTTGCGCCCCCCAGCCAGTAGTCGCTCTAGGAAGCGTGCAAGTGGTGTACGAGGCTCGAACTGTGAACTTCCCTAGTTAGGATTTGAGTAATTTCTTCTACTCAACTGTTCTTGTAAACTAAATTCAGTAGATGCTCTGTTATCGCCCATGGTAGATTTTACTTGTGAGGCTGGAGGCCATTTAGTATATTTTGATGTATTATGAAAGCATATTGCTGGTTGTGATTATTTTTGTATGTTGCAGGTTGAAATTTTTGTTGGGTTTGCTTAATTTACAGGGTAGACACTGCCAAAATTTTGGTAGAGAGTCTCGGTTTTTAGTAAGTAGGCCCGGCGTCGGGAGGATGTCGGAACAAAGACGGGGTCCGCTTCGGTTTCCAGAAAAATTTCAGGGCGGGTCCTATCATACGTAGGCAGCCTAAGGTTACTAGGTGCAGCTGCAGACTAAATGTTGGTCATGTTGTTTTATTGAGGTTGGTTCAGACCTTGTCGTTGGTCCTGAGATTAGGGTGAAAACGAGTTGTGATTGTATTAGGAGGTTAAAACCTCGTATGTTGGGATTGAAAAAGTTAGATAATGTATGTTGTATTTAGTATTCATAACTCATATTTGAATTTATTGTTTGCCTTGTTTAAGATATGAATTGATTTGATAGCGTGTTTGGTAGTTTGTTGCGAATTATCGGAAGGTCGAAGGCCGTTTATGTGATTTGCATGTTATTACATTGTGCATGCTGCCAATTGGGTAATATAAAATGTGTTTTATGCAGGTTGAAATTTTGGGAAATGTTCAATTTACAGGGAAGACTCTGCCGAAGTTTAGGTAGAAAGTCTTGTGTCCTTATTTCTTTTTAAGAAAAGGGATATAGTTTTAGAAGTGGGCCCGATATCGGGGTGATGTCGGGAATTTCCACAGGATTCGTATCGGGTATCGGGAAATTTAGGGCGGGTCCTGTCGCACCATTATTGTCTTCCCCATTAAGTTGATTTTGAACTTGCAAATGAATCATATCTTAATTCAATCTAACATAAAAAGAAGAAAATTAAAAGTGCAATATGTTATTCAATTTCATATACCTTAAAGTGTAGCCATTGAATGAAAGTGGTATTGTGCTTATCTTGCAGCCACTTTGTTCTCTTTCTAAATTTTGGATAAGTGGTCTTGATATGGATCATATTTTCTCTACATAACATGAAAGGACCCGCTCCGAATTTTTCAGAACTCGAGGCGAACCCTTTGGAATTCTCGACATCCTCCCGATGCCAGGCCCAAATACTAAAAACCGAGACTTCCTGCCGAAAATTCGGCAGAGTCTCCCCTATAAATTGAACATTTCCCAAAATTTATACCTGCATGAAAACGCATTTAATATTCCCAACTAGCAGCATGCACAATATAATTTTATGCAATTCACACAAATGGCCTTCGGCCTTCCAATAATTCTTAACCGATTACCAAACAATTTAAATACCAAATATGACTAATATTTAGTCTGCGGCTGCACCTAATAACCTTAGGCTGCCTACGTACCCTCCTTGAGGGATCAAGCCACACGTAGTTCTTCCTTAAAACCCAATTCCACACTTGGGCGATACCTTATTTCATTTCTCTGGATTTCATATAATCTCCCCATACGCCGGTACAACCAACGACACGTATGGGGCCTGTCAACACGCCGGATAACCTACGCCACGTGCGACCATGCCATACTATCATAATATCTCCCCATACGCCGGTACAACCAACGCCACGTATGGGGCCTGTCCCAACGCCGAATAACCTACGCCACGCGGGACCTCAATATTCATATCACAAATCTCCCCATACGCCGGTACAACCAACGCCACGTATGGGGTCTATCGACACGCCGGATAACCTACGCCACGTGCGACCTCAACACAATATCACATAATCTCCCTATACGCCGGTACAACCAACGCCACGTATGGGGCCTGTCTCAACGCCGGATAACCTACGCCACGTGAGACCTGAACATCATATTACATAGCTCCCCATACGCCGTTACAACCAACGCCACGTATGGGGCCTGTCCCAACGCCGGATAACCTACGCCACGCAGGACCTAACTTTCACTTGGTGGTACTTGTAGTGAATCCAACATCCGAGGAGGTACCTAAAGTAGTGCGTATAGCACTCCAAACTGACACTCTAGACTCTGTTGTACCCTTGTACAACCATATATAATTATAGTTATATAAATTAATTCTAATATTGTGTAACCCTCCACAATCATCTAGCACCCGATAATCCCCCCTAGAAAGGTGAGATTACTCTGGGAGGCTCACGGTCAACCAAGGGTCAAACTACTCTAACCCTGGTCAAACGGACCTGCGGAACCCACGACCTCCAATTTCCGATCCGGAAGTCCCTATGGGTTATACCAGGTATAGGACACTTGTCCTGCGAGTTTGGTTCAGATCAGACGGTCGGATTTCTCATGATCGCATGATCTGACGGTTAATATAAAATATAAACTTCAAATTATTATTCGGAACATCCGGGGCTCCGATTCACGATCCGTGAATTCCTACACGATCCTAGAAATTCCTAGATTAACATATATTAAATTTGGGACCATCCAACGGTCCCAACCTATCGAACCCGGATAACGCACAATATGCGATTATCCGTTCGATAGTCAAACGACGTCCGAATTGAGATCCGCGAAATCCTACGCACTCGTGACAACCTAAGGATCTCATCGGAATATAGTGCTACTTTTTCCACAGTGCCCACGCGCAGCCGCACGCGCCGGTAGCGCGTGGTGCCCAAAGCGATAACGTTTTGCCGGAAAATCTCAAAACCACGGCTCCAAACTCCTACCCTAGGTATAACACCCTATTTGGAGCCACTTTTGTTCTTGGACCTACCCCAAAAAGTGGCCGAAAATGGCCGATCACGGCGGCTGAAGTTTCGGCAGATTTTCAATTCGAAAATCGAGTTGTCTACGCTAAGAATCGATCTAATCCTACCCAATCATCAGATAGAGCAGCTCGAGAGGTTCAAAATCCATACCTGGGTCGACGGAATTGGTGGCCAAAGGAGGGAGATCGGCGGCTTTGAAGTTTGGACGACGTCGGCCGCTTCATCTCCAGATTCCGGCGAGGCTGGCGGCGGGAGGTTGGTGGGGTAGGAAGAGGACGATGACCCGGTCATTTTGGTACCGGTCCCGTCGTCATTGGTGGCCGGAGGAGAGCACGGCCGGCTGTCGCGCGAGAGAGAGAGGAGAGAGAGAGACCCGCGGGGGAGAGAGAGAGAGAGAGAGAGAGAGAGAGAGAGAGAGAGAGAACCAGATTTTTATAAAAATCCCATTTCGAAATATTTATGATTGTGCCACTGAGTTTCTTTTGACTATATCTCTCTCGTTACAACTCCGATTCGAGCCCACTACGTGTCTATGAACTCGTCTCAATACGACCTATCCAAAAATACAAGTCACGGTCCCAAACTCTCTCCGGTTAAAAGTATGACTAAAATACCCTTAAATAATTAAATAATTAAATAAGGGTAAAATTTGGAGAAATTTGGGGTCGGGGTGTTACATAACATGAAAAATTCAAGCATTACGGTCCCAAACATATAAGATAAACATAAGAAATATAATTTAAAATGACTACTTAAGAATAAAACTCATACTCGATATAGGGTAGAACTTTCTCTGTATTCTCCAAGACATATAGATGTGCCTGATTCAACAAGTCCCGATCAACTAAACTCACTGTACAACCTGATAAGGGCTTTGAAAGTCTCATCTTCTAGCTTGATGGCACTCTAACTGTACTAACATAAGATAAATGCTCGATGCAAAACTCTACAGCTTCTTCAGCTATATACCGCTCAGCAATGCAACCTTTATGATGAGTATGGTTCTGAACATACCTCTTTAGCACTTTCATATATCTTTTGAACGGATATATCCATCTAAAATAAACTGGCCCACATAGACGAACTTCTCTGACAATATGTACTACTAGATGAACCATGATATCGAAGAATGAAGGGGGAAAGTACTTCTCAAACAAACACAAAGTTACTACTACATCTTCTTCCAACTTATCTAGCTTGGAAACATCTACTGTCTCTGCACATATAGCATTGAAGAAGAAGCACAATCGAGTGATTGCATACCTTGCAAGCTTCTGAAGAAGAACCACAAGTAGGACAATGAGTTGAATGTTCATACTTCTTCCTATACAAGATGCAATCATTGGAGCATGCGTGGATTTTCTCATAACTCAGCCCCAATGCACACAAAGTCTTTTTTGCCTCATACATAGAGGAAGGTATTGTATTTCCTTTTGGAAGCAAATCTCCTTGAAGATCAACAATTTTGTAAAACAGACATCACTCATCCCATGTTTTGCCTTCAAATTATATAACTTCACTAATGCCTACAACTTGGTGTACTTACTACAACCAGGGTACAAGGGTAGATCTCCATCGCCAATCACATTAGCAAACTCATAAGGATCGGATCCAAAATCGCCTAAATCATTATTATCCATCTCTACTTCTTCAGACACAAAACTGTACCTACTATGTTTATCATCTTCTTCCACATTTCTACTAGCATTAGTAGTTGCTTGCCAAGGTTCTCCATGAAATGTCCAATTCTTATAACTTTGGTCAACTCCATTAAAGTATAAGTGGTCCCTTATAATTCCAACCCCAAACAATCGAACATTCCCACATTTAACACATGGACAGTGAATATCCGTTGTGGTTAGAAGATTTTCTATTGAAAATTTCAAAAATGCTTCCACCCCTAACTCATATGCCTTCGATCTTCTATCCGCGTGCATCCATGACTTATCCATCTCCAACAACATACCCTATTATTTATAATAAAGTGAAAAGACAAGTAATGACCATCACTATAGTAGATTATAATTACTTTGATAGAAAGTAATTTAACAAAAAGACGACGGCTTTTTTAAAACATCCGACGTTTTACACTTATACAGACGACGTTTTTTTATTTAAAAAACCGATGTTTTAAGCTAGTAAACAATTATTCTGAAAACAACAATACAATTACATACGACGGTAGTTAAATAAACATTGCCTTGTAAAGGAAATAAAGACGACGTTTTTTTACGAAAAACCGTCGTCAAACACTTAAAGAAAAGGAGGCTAAATCTTCTTTTATTCAAACCATTTCCCAAAACCCAACATATGTTAACAACCCATAACGTTAAATTTTTATGAAAAGCATGCAAAATATTAAAGCCATTCCCTATTCATAACAATAGAGATTGATGAAGAACATACCTACGAAAACATGAAAAGGTGCCAAAACATATATCTAAAACCCAACAATGCAGTCTATGACTTTAGAATAATCTTCCAAACCCTAAACATATATCTAAAGCCTTTCCCTAAACCCTATATGTTTGTACTTCAGAACCCAGAACTGAATATTAATCAATGAATTAAGAAGCGTGATATTAGGGTTTGTACTTACAGGCAGGCATAACTCACATATTATGGCCTCCTTGGATTCGACGGAGGCTAGAGAGCACAATTTAGAATTAGAGTTGAAGTGAGAAAGCGAAATGTTAGAGTTGAAGTGAGAGAGCGAAATGTAGACTTAGAGTGGAATTTGAAAATTTTAGGTCTCGGTCAAATTTTTAGAAAGCGCGCTTCTTCAAACATCGACGGAAATAATACAAAACCGTCGTTCAAAACACGTCGATTAATATAAGAAAAATGACGTGGTAAAGCATTAACACGGCGGTAAAATATAAAACTGACGTCGAAAGAACTAAATAATATTTCTGGGATTTGGTTTTGCTGGGATTCGAATGCGTGTGTGCAAGGGACAGAAAATAAAATACAACATTGGCGTCATATACTAAACCCTAAACCCTAAACATTAAATTATAAATTTGTAAAACAAAAATTGTAAAAAAGGTTTAGGGTGGTTAAACCCTAAACCCTAAACCTAAATACCTAAACCCCTAAACCCTAAACCCTAAATAATAATATATTTTTTTAAAAAAAATGGTACAAAAATACAAATGTTTGAGAAAAATAAACTGAAAATTGCTATGGACTCCTTACGACAATGCTGTCTAAATTAGATTGCTAAAACCAGTATTTAAAAAAAAATAAAAATTTATCCCCACTAATGAATGACACAAGCCATATGATTGTTTGATGAAACTATAAGGGATGTTGTGATTTATTTGTTTATGTGGACATTTTTCATTTTTTATAACTCAAATTACATTTTTGAAAGCTTTAGGACAAAGAAAATATCTCAATGACTGCATAGGAGTTGTGGTGTATTTTTTGGAAAATTTACAAATTTATTATGAATATTATGAATTAAGGTCAATAAAAAATTGTTATAAACACAATAAACCACGTCGGTTTTAAATCCGCACATGACGTTATATGCAGTTAAAACTTCGTTATTTATTTAGATACCGACGTTGTAAAGATTTATGACGTCACACTTGTGGATGTTGTTTTGATACTCCTACGTCGTCTATGGTATTAACCGATGTGGTAAGGAAAATAGACGTCACAAAGTATGTTCTTATAAATAAACCTACGTTGTAGTTTAGTTTAGAAGTTAGAAAATAAGTCAAAACTACCACTAAAGATAGTTTAAGACGTCGGGAATATAGACGTCGCTTAAATAAAATAACGTCGTTGTATGTATTTCAAAATTCATTTGAAATATCATAAAGTTGACCAAACGACGGTTTTAAAAAAGGATGGTCGTTGAAATTGCATAAGACGTCATCTGTTATAAAGTTATTGACGTGGTATTTACTTACAGGGCTCTTTGTTTTTGTGTTATCGTTAAGAGGAAAAACGTTGTTTATTGACTTTTAAAATATATCGTTGTGTTACGAAAGTTTACATGTCATTTTATGAATTTACCGTTGTTTGTTTATTTTCAAGTTTCATAAGACGACTGTTGTTGAAACAATCATGTCGGTGGATGGGACTTCAGACCACGGTTTAACGAATGACTTTAGTTTTAAAAACTAAAAAATAATTTTTATTGACAGCCAAAAAAAACATATACATTATACCCTAAACCATGTACACAAAATTGTCTATTCTAAAAAAAAAAAAAAATGTACACTTTTCATAACTCTTTGTAAAATTCCTCTACTCCATATGAAGGCAAACAAAATTTGCCCATTCTTTCCTCACTTCTTTAATGCCTTCTTTGGGGTATGGTGCTTGATCTTTGCCCTTTTCAAATTGCAATCAATAAAAAATGATTATTTAGACTTCATCAATGGTTTTGTAAGATCTGTGACAGAGCGCCTAAAAACGGTCGTGGTATATCCACTCAAACGACGGTAATTCTATTTACCGTCGTCCACTTACAAAAACCACAGAAATTAAAATCATAAAATTTTCCATTTACCTTCTTCTGAAACTCCAAAGAAGGATCTGTGATGATGTCTCTCATAAAGCGCATGACATAATAGCCACACTCTACACTGTTGGGTTGCTTTGGTGTGCCTTGTAGAGTTTTCCAAATAGGTGCTCTACGGCCTTGTTTGCCTATGTGTGAATTATACAACTTGATAGCACTGTTTCATGAGAACAAGGTGTTATTGAAAAAAAAATTAGGCTACAAACACACATTACACTTTAGTAGATCAACTTATGTGTTCACTATGTTTTTGCACTCGTCATCAACCACTCGATTTCCGGGTAGTGGATCCAGAAAGACACAGTCTCCCTCTTTGGTCTCACAATGACCAAGACCCAATGACAGCTACACAAAATAAACATAGAGGTGTAAACAGTTTAATATACACTGCATCATACAAAGAAAATCGTGTTGACTAACGTACCCTAGATTGCAAGGCATAAAGAAAATATGTTCCCCATCTGTCTTTTGAAGTCGATTGGCTAACAAACATGATCTTTGAGTTAATGATTCATAGTTAGCACTAACTTGAGCGGGGTCAACAAAGCCAACCATGTTCACCATATTTGCTGTTTTCAAAACATCAAATAGGCACCTACATATATGAAATGATGTGATGAGTTTTTTAATTTTTGTAAAGAAAGGGGAGTGTCAAATGACAATGAGTTGATAAGGACAAACCTCATGTATACAACAACCACAGTAGCCCCAATTTCATCCATGGCTGCAAACTGTGTAATATCTTCAATCAAGACGAAGGTTTGACGATCAAAACCAAACACCTTATTCTCAATTGTAAATATCATAGCCTTGTCATGAACCTTTAATGTCATCTCCATATAACGACAAAGGGCTTGTAAAGAAGATGGCAAGACTACGTTTGAGTAATCTGGTACTTGTTGTTCCTTCTCAGAAACGTCTAAGCACTTGTCTTTCTGCTTGAAGAAATAAGGAAATATATATAATACATAAGTGAAAAAACCAGAGTAAACTACACAAACTTAAACGTTGTGGTAATTGGGATAAACACGACGGGGAAGAGACAAAAACGACGTGTAAATTGAATAACCACGACGGTAAGTAAAAATCGTCGTCGTATGTATTAATTACGTCGGTATAAAATAGAGCCCTAGAAAATTAACAATTGCCAATATCAACTTAAAAGCATGCTTTAGCAAAAATACAGATAACATGAAATGCAGATATAGAGAGAGAGAGAGAGAGAGAGAGAGAGAGAGAGAGAGAGAGAGAGAGAGAGAGAGAGAGAGAGAGAGTGGAACAGAGTGAGTGAAGAAAGATTGAAAAAAAAGAAGAAAATACGACACTATCTGAATCCCCAATACCATCGTGATAGTTAAATTCCGACGACGGGTTATTTAAAAAACAGATGTGTATGAAGTTAAAATGACGGGAAGTAAAAACCGTCCTCTTATGTTTTTATTACGTCGGTATAAAACAGAGCCCTCCAAAATTAACAATTGCAATTATCAACTTAAAACATGCGTTAGCAGAAATGCAGATAACATCAATTGCAGATGAAGAGAGAGAGAGAGAGAGAGAGAGAGAGAGAGAGAGAGAGAGAGAGAGAGAGAGAGAGAGAGAGGACAGAGTGAGTGAAGAAAGATTGAAAAAAAGAAAGAAAATACGACACTATCTAAATCCCCCATACCGTCGTGGTATTCAAATGACGACGATGTCTTATTAAAAAAACAGATGTGGTAGGGTATTTCATACGTCGTTAACCAAAAAACGACGTCTTATGGTGTATCTAACGACTATATTGAACCCCAGCGATGCAAATGTATTTCAAATAAGAAAGAATTTCAAATTTGCTGCATCCTTGGATTTATATTTTAAGAAATAAAGAAAGAAAGATAAGACAATTTGTACAAGAATGAAAAATTGCACAAAAGTGCCGTCGTGGTAAGGAATACACACGACGGTTAATAATAGAAAACGATATCTAATTTAAATTGACACGACGGTAAATAAAAGACGTCGTTGTCGGTTGTTTCTAACCTTTGTAATTAAGGTAACGATGTCTAATTGGTTTTCAAAAGCAGTATGCAGAGTTCATAGAAGTTACCATTTCTTGTTGCTTTTCTCCATCTTTGGCATTATCATCCTCAAAATTAAGGGCTCTGACATCAAGCGCCCCAGAGCAGCTTGCTTTATTCGACATTGGATTTTTGGGAATTTGCTCAGGACCTTGGATATTTGTTAGTTTCACCAAGCTTGGATCAAAATTTGGAATTAGTTGGCGCAGCTGATTCAGCAAATTCTCCCTCTCAGGTTCTACCAATTGCTTGGTTCTAGCCTCCATCTTCAAGGTCTCTTCTTTAAGGACATCTCTTACACTTTCCTTTAATTGATCGGCAAGATTTACCCTATGTTGTCTAGGTAAATTGAAGTATTGCCTAGTGGAAATCCCAGCCCCAATACCTCTAACTCTCCCTGGATGCTCGGGACCCAAAGCCATAGTCAACACATCATTACTTCTAGAGACAGTAAGAGTGCCTTCACTGACTTGTTTTTGCAATTCATCCTAATTAACACAAAGATGCATTAAAGTCAATAAAAACAGAAAGCTAGTTCCATATGCAAGTCTAATTAAAATTCCAATGTAGGTGAATACAAATTTAAAACAGAGTGAAGTGAATTTAGGCTTACAATTAATTTTGCTTTCTCCGCAACCTTTGGATCGGGGATGTTACCGTGTTTGTCTTCTCTAGCTTTCTTCCACAAGGTAGATCGATCAATTTCTACCCCTGGCATGGTTTCTTCCAAATCATCCTCCAAACCAACATATCCTTTTCGAGACAATTGATGATTGTACTCACATTTCTCTCTCCTCTGTGCTTATTCAGCATGGACAAACCCAAATTGTTCGGATAACCTTGAAGCTATAAAGGCATCTCAGTCTGCTTTCTCTATGAATTTATATAATTAAGGGGGTTGTCTTAACTTATCCTTCTCATTGATGAATGGAAATATATGATGTCTCGTTAGTGTAGACTTGAAATTCTTCCATTTCTTGCCAGCAGATGATAACACCATTTTTTTACCCCTTGCCCTACCACATAAGCCATGTCAACGGCTTCCCAAATCTGTGCTTTTATATCCTTAGGGATTTCAGTCCATTTCTTGTCCACAATTGGGACTCTGGACTGTGCCAAAACACCAATGTAGGACTGCATCTCAGTATGTGCAAGGCCATATGGTTTCCCCCTTTTGTTGTACTCAATAACTGGCTTGATTTTCTGCAATTTTCTCTTCACAACACGGAGCATTGTGTTTATACCATGACTAGACTTTGGCTCCTCAGAAAATGTTGTCGTGCTACTTGGTTCTGTCTCAACAGATGAAACAAATTTCATCTTCTTTGAGGGCTTGGTTTGAGGTTTTGAAACTTTAAGCTCCTTACATTCATTTTTGTTCAAGCTAGAATCCTTACTTGGCTCTTGAGAAACCATGGTTACAGAGAAATCAGACTTACAAGTAGAGAAAAAATAACATAAAATTCAATAAACAACGACGCTTATTTAAAAGAAACGGCGTAGTACAAAATTTCATACGACGGAATATAATAACAACCGACGCAATAAGAATTATATAACGACGGTAGTTAACTATACCGACGTGGTTTGAAAATAAAACGATGTAAATTTTTAATTTTTCACGACAATAGTAAGGAAACGTCGTGGTTTTACATTACAAGGACGTAAAATATAAAATACCGTCATCTTATTAAAATGAAATACAAAATACAGAGCAGTGTTTCTAGACCATTTGGTTATTGTCTTTATATTTGGAAAAACTTAAATTGATTTTCACTAGGAAAAAAGTAAAAATATTTTTCAAAAAACGTTGTGGTTTTCAATTACAACGACGTTAGTAATAAAATACCGTCATCTTATTAATATGAAATTCAAAACATGTTCCAAGACCGTTTGGTTTACTACTTCAAACACAAAAAAACTGAGTAGATTTTATCATCGTGGTCAATCATACTTTGTTCTTTGTCAGTAGATTTTACCCAAAAAGTAAAATGATTTTCTCATGAACAGGAACAAAGATGAGAAATGCAAAACAGATTATATGCATATGCAAAACATGAACAAAAGATGAGAAATGCTTACCTTTTGCTTGCAATGAAAGTTTTCGCTTGGAGTTACAAAACAGGAACAAAAACGATTTTTCAGAGACAAAGACGAAGAGGAGAGGAAGCCGATGAGATTCAGACACGGCGCTTTGGGAAGGAAAAATGAGGACAGCATGAAATTTTTTCTCGGGTTTGAAAACAGTATAAGTGTAGGTCGGGAAAGGCGAAAACTTTAAAATATTAACGAACCGTTTCATAACATGACGCTATTAATTACAACCGCCCTAGTAAATGGTTTGACACGGTGGTAAATATGTAGTTCACACCCTGGTAAAGAATATTAAACGACACATGCTTTTCCGACGTGGTTAGTTCAACTTATGCATCAGCAGCATTACAGATGTCGTCGTAGTATATTTTTAATAATAAATCGGTAAGTTTATTTGTACCGACGTCTTTACTTTTTACGTCAGTTACTTAATAGATTTTGTCGTTGCTTTTTCGCCCAGAGTAAAGACGACGCATTTTAGTTATTTGCGTCGTAGTTTCTCTGAAAAAACCGCCCTAGTATGTCTTTACTACATCATTAAACTAACAGAAATCGATGTGGTTAGTATTTTATACGACTAGAGGGTTGGTACGAACCGACGTAGATTACTTTTGTTAGAAGGCAGTAAGTGTAATAAAACCGACCACTACTACATTTTACACTTTGCTCGACGAAGAGAATTTCGTCGCGCAAAATACATTGTAGTCGCACAAATTTTAACGCGACAGAAACTTCGTCGCGCAGAATCCGTCGCGCAAAGATCGTGAAGAAAGTAACTTTGCGCGACGAAAAAATATTGGTCGCACAAAACTTTGCGCGACGAAACACATTGGTCGCGCAAAGGTTTGCGCGACGAAAAATATTTGTCGCCCAAAGTTTTGCGCGACGAAACACATTGGTCGAGCAAAGGTTTGCGCGACGAAAAATATTTGTCGCGCAAAGTCTCAAAAAAATTTATAAAAAATAAAAAATTCCCGCATCCCATTTTTGGTACCCGCCTACATTTTTAGAGTTTTGCGCGATGAATACTAACGTCGCGCAAATATTTGCGCGACTAAATATTTTTTGTGTTTTAAATTTTTTTAATTAAAATAAACTAATTTAATAGTTTGCTCTACAAAATATTTTGTTGCGCAAGGTTTTTGACTTTTTGTTTTATTATTTCTTTAATATTAATTTATTTATATTAGTTTATTCAAATTTTTACTTTTTAAATTTAATTTAATTGTATGATTTTTTTAAAATCATATTAATTTAAGTTGATATTAATTTTTTCGAATTTTTACTTTTTAAATTTAATTTAATTGTAAGATTTTTCTTAATTACTTTAATTTAAATTGACATATTCAAAATAAAATTACATATGAAAAATAGTGATCAAATTATCCAATAAATATATATATATAATATTCAAAATGTACACATAAATTAACAAAGTACAATAATAAAATCCTAATACAAGAGTATTGTGGTGGTAATGGCAGATGATATGTTTTGATAGCTTCCTAATCCTCAACTTTAGCCATCAAAGTCTTGATGATTACCTACAAAAAAACAAATATGGTCAAATAACAACAACAACAAAAAAAGAATGCATAATCTCCCCTAAAATTGTTATACCACAAGTCCAACCCAAACTCTAATCTCTCCCCTTTACTCAACCCCAAACCCCACACAAACTCAAAACTAACTCCAAAAACACATATTAATGAAAAAAATTTAAAATTTGGAGAGAATATACCTTTTGGCAAGATTGAGAGTGAGTGAGAATGAGAGGGAGAAGTGTGTGTGAGAGAATTAGATAAGATAGTGATAGAGAGATGAGAGAGTGAGAGATAGTGAAAAGATAGATGAGAGAGTGAGTGAGAGTGAGAGATAGTGAAGAGAGATATGAGAGACAGTGAAGAGAGATATGAGAGATTAAGTGAGAGGAGTGAGTGTGAGAGAAAAGGTGGAATTTGGGGAGAGGGAAAGAGAGAGGAGAGGTAAGAGTAGAGAAAGACATTGAGAAAATGGTGGAGGAGTTATTTTGGTTTTAAAAATCGTATCACTTTGCGCGACGAAACATATTGGTCTCGCAAAGTTTTGCGTGACGAATATAAGAATATTGGTCGCACAAAGTCTAAAAAAATTATTTTAAAAAAAAAAAATTTCCCGCATCCCATTTTTGGTTCCCGCCAAAATTTAACTTTGCGCGACGAAAAATACATATTGGTCACGCAAAGTCTAAAAAAATTTATTTATTTTTTTTAAAAAAATTCCCGCATCCCATTTTTGGTACCGCCAAAATTTAACTTTGCGCGACGAATATAGGAATATTGGTAGCGCAAAGTCTAAAAAAAATTATTTTAAAAAAAACAAAAGTCTCGCATCCCATTTTTGGTACCCGCCAAAATTTTTAAATTTTTGCGCGACAAAAAGTACATATTGGTCGCGCAAAGTCTAAAACAATTATATAAAAAAAGTCCCGCGTCCCATTTTTGGTACCCGCCCAAATTTTTGCGCGACGAAAAATATATATTGGTCGCGCAAAGTTTTGAGTGACAAAAAATATTGGTCGCGCAAAGTCTAAAGTTTTTTTTTTATTTTAAAAACCCGCGTCCCATTTTTGTTACTCGCACAAATTTTTTGAGTTTTACACGACGAACTGTTGGTCGCGCAAACTTTTGAGAGACGAAAAATTGGTTCGTAGCACAATATTTATAAAAATAATTGTTTTGAATAAGAAAAAATAAAAAAAATTATTTTATGATTTAAAATATAATGTATATACTATTCAATTTCTTAAGTGTTATACGTACAAAATAAATAAATTTAAAACTACTTAATAAATATATATATATATACACACACACCATTCAACAATCCAACCGTAAGACTTGTTTGTATATACTTCGAGATCGTATACCCCAAAAATCGCAAAAAATAAATATTCAGAGATCTAGTAACGGGACAAAACTTTTCGATAGTTATAAATGAAAAATCACGATTTAACGGTTATTTTAACTTCGATTTTGATGATTTTTTTACAGGTACACTCCTTGAACCTATATGAATACAATGACTGAATTTGATCTTCAATTTAAAACATGTGCACTAGTGGATACCACAAAATCTTATGTTATATTAACGAAAGTATAAATAAACTCTTAATTGTTAGTGAATATATTGTTTTGATGGCATACACATTCTACGAAACTAGTTTCAACGATCCAACCGTCAAACTTGTTTGTTTATACTTCGAGATCATATACGCCAAAAATTGGAAAAAATAAACATTCAGAGATCAAGTAAAGGGACAAAACTTTTCAACGGTTATAAATGAAAAATCATGATTTAACAGCTATTTTAACTCCGATTTTGATGATTTTTTACAGCTACACTCCTTGACCCTATATGAATACAATGACTGAATTTGATCTTCAATTTAAAATATTTACACTAGTGGATACCACAAAATCTTATGTTAAATTTAACGAAAATATAAATAAACTCTTAATTGTTAGTGAATATATTGTTTTGATGGCATACACATTCTACGAAACTAGTTTTAAAGATCCAACCGTCAAACTTGTTTATTTATACTTCGAGATCATGTACGCCAAAAATCGGAAAAAATAAGCATTCATAGATCAAGTAACGGGACAAAACTTTTCGACGGTTATAAATGAAAAATCATGATTTAACGGTTATTTTAACTCCGATTTTGATGATTTTTTACAGCTACACTCCTTGACCCTATATGAATACAATGACTGAATTTGATCTTCAATTTAAAATATTTACACTGGTGGATACAACAAAATCTTATGTTATATTTAACGAAAGTATAAATAAACTCTTAATTGTTAGTGAATATATTGTTTTGATGGCATATGCATACAAAAAAAACTAGTTTCAACGATCCAACCGTCAAACTTGTTTGTTTATACTTCGAGATCATATACGCTAAAAATCGGAAAAAATAAACATTTAGAGATTAAGTAATGGGACAAAACTCTTCGACGGTTATAATGAAAAATCACGATTTAACGGTTATTTTAACTCCGATTTTGATGATTTTTTAAAGCTACACTCCTTGACCCTATATGAATATAATGAACTAATTCGATCGTCAATTTTACATTTTCTAACAAAAACCCAATCCGAACAATAATAATATATTTTTCTAACAAAAATCCGATCCGATCTAAAATAATAAATTTAAAGCTACTTAATAAATATATATACCGTTTAATTTCTTAAGTGTTATGCATACAAAATAAAAAATAAAAATAAATTTGTTTAGGTGACAAAATGTTTGGATTACGTCATGCAAAGATTTTAAAAAATAATTTTTTAATTTAATTTATTTTTATAAGGACTTTGCGCAAAACGAAGTTTACTTTTCGTCACGCAAAGTCACTTTGAGCGACGAATTATTTTTCGTCGCGCAAAATTGGTCGCGCAAGACTTTGAGCGACGATGTATTGTCGTCGCGCAAAAGTTTGTCGCGCGAAGTGACTTTGCGCGACGAATTATTTTTCGTCGCACAAAATTTGGTCGTGCAAGACTTTGAGTGACGAAGTTTCAAGTTTCGTCGCGCAAAGTGACTTTGAGCGACAAATAGTTTTTCGTCGCGCAAAATTTGGTCGCTCAAGGGGTTTTTTTTACTAGTGGACGTGGATGTGAAGATTTTTTTTAGAAATTAGGTTTATTTTTTTCACGCGTTCTTTCAGTTTTAGTTTTCAATTAGGGTTCCAACTTCTTCTTGCCCTTGGCTCTGTCTCACCTCTTTGGAGGCAATAGTTTGGATGTTGATGTATGTGTGCGTTTGTGTATCTGAAAGACACAAATACACACACATTATCAACTTCTAAAAAAATGTCTTTCTGAATGCAAATCTGTGGCAACTGTCATCAATTTTTAGAGCCAAATTTTTTGGATGTTGATGTGCGTGTGCCTTTGCGTATCTCAAAGACACAAAGATACACACATCATCAACTTCTAAAATATTATTTTTCTCTCACAATTTGGAGGCAAATTTTTTGATGTTGATGTGTATGTGCCTTTGGGGGTCCGATTATGATGAGGAACAGAGTTCCCTTCGGTAAGATTTCATATCTCTTGGGATATCAAAATAATTTGATTATGTCGGCAGTTTTCTATATAAAATGTCGTGGTTATTCTCATTTCTTGTCATTATGTTGATCTACTATCGTAGGCTACCAAAATCCAAGAAATAAATCGTAAAAAAAATTAATATTAAGATGACGGTTTAGATATAAGGTTAGCCGTATAAAGTGAATAAATATGAAGGTAATTTTAACTTCACAACGTGGTAAATTTTATTATATGACATTAATTGAACAAACCGACGTGGTTAGAGTTATGAATACCGTCATAGTACAATACAAAATAATAAGTTGATAAATTTATCTTTACCGTCGTTGTACATTGTTTGAATACGGTAGTATTTTGTAATATACCGACGTGGATTTTTTTGAATTATAAGGCAACGAATACGAAAACTTGGTCGTGTTTATTTCAGAGTAAAAATGGCGGCTGTTGTTACACATCGTCGTCTTTACTTTCTACGTCAGTGGATTCATACCTTCTTCCATTGTTTTTGGGCTCAGGGTTTACCTGTCAGGAAAACTTTTTCAATAAGACGACGGCCCGGCCATTTTGGTACCGGTCCCGTCGTCATTGGTGGCCGGAGGAGAGCACGGCCGGCCAAAACGTGGCCGGCTGTCGCGCGCGAGAGAGAGGAGAGAGAGAGAGAGAGAGAGAGAGAGAGAGAGAGAGAGAGAGAGAGAGAGAGAGAGAGAAAACCAGATTTTTATAAAAATCCCATTTTGAAATATTTACGATTGTGCCACTGGGTTTCTTTTGACTATATCTCTCTCGTTACAACTCCGAGTCGAGCCCACTACGTGTCTATGAACTCGTCTTAGTACGACCTATCCAAAAATACAAGTCACGGTCCCAAACTCTCTCCGGTTAAAAATATGACTAAAATACCCTTAAATAATTAAATAATTAAATAAGGGTAAAATTTGGGGAAATTTGGGGTCGGGGTGTTACAGACTACCCCCATTATAAAAATTTCATCCCCGAAATTTCCTACCTTGTCACTCGAAGGGTTATGAGCATGGGGCCCGCATCTACCTTGTCCTCTGTGAAATAATTTGACGTTTGTGACGTCCTCAACGTCGCAAATGTACCATTCCGAGATGGAACCCATTTTGATCCCCACAATTTAAGGATGCACATAAAGTGCAGGGTCCACAAGGAATTGAACCTAGAGCTCTGATACCAACTGAAAGGACCCACTCCGAATTTTTCAGAACCCGAGGCGAACCCTTTGGAATTCCCGACATCCTCCCGATGCCAGGCCCAAATACTAAAAACTGAGACTTCCTGCCGAAAATTCGGCAGAGTCTCCCCTATAAATTGGACATTTCCCAAAATTTAAACCTGCATGAAAACGCATTTAATATTCCCAACTAGCAGCATGCACAATATAATTTTATGCAATTCACACAAATGGCCTTCGGCCTTCCAATAATTCTTAACCAATTACCAAATAATTCAAATACCAAATATGACTAATATTTAGTCTGCGGCTGCACCTAATAACCTTAGGCTGCCTACGTACCCTCCTTGAGGGATCAAGCCACACGTAGTTCTTCCCCAAAACCCAATTCCACACTTGGGCGATACCTTATTTCATTTCTCTAGATTTCATATAATCTCCCCATACGCCGGTACAACCAACGCCACGTATGGGGCCTGTCAACACGCCGGATAATCTACGCCACGTGCGACCATGCCATACTATCATAATATCTCCCCATACGCCGGTACAACCAACGCCACGTATGGGGCCTGTCCCAACGCCGAATAACCTACGCCACGCGGGACCTCAATATTCATATCACAAATCTCCCCATACGCCGGTACAACCAACGCCACGTATGGGGTCTATCGACACGTCGGATAACCTACGCCACGTGCGACCTCAACACAATATCACATAATCTCCCTATACGCCGGTACAACCAACGCCACGTATGGGGCCTGTCTCAACGCCGGATAACCTACGCCACGTGAGACCTGAACATCATATTACATAGCTCCCCATACGCCGTTACAACCAACGCCACGTATGGGGCCTGTCCCAACGCCGGATAACCTACGCCACGCAGGACCTAACTTTCACTTGGTGGTACTTGTAGTGAATCCAACATCCGAGGAGGTACCTAAAGTAGTGCGTATAGCACTCCAAACTGACACTCTAGACTCTGTTGTACCTTTGTACAACCAT
Organism: Prunus persica; assembly: GCF_000346465.2. NCBI lineage: Eukaryota > Viridiplantae > Streptophyta > Magnoliopsida > Rosales > Rosaceae > Prunus > Prunus persica. The sequence continues at coordinate 14,551,591 of NC_034009.1, forward strand.
ATATAATTATAGTTATATAAATTAATTATAATATTGTGTAACCCTCCACAATCATCTAGCACCCGATAATCCCCCCTAGAAAGGTGAGATTACTCTGGGAGGCTCACGGTCAACCAAGGGTCAAACTACTCTAACCCTGGTCAAACGGACCTGCGGAACCCACGACCTCCAATTTCCGATCCGGAAGTCCCTATGGGTTCTACCAGGTATAGGACACTTGTCCTGCGAGTTTGGTTTAGATCAGACGGTTAGATTTCTCACGATCGCATGATCTGACGGTTAATATAAAATATAAACTTTAAATTATTATTCGGAACATCCGGGGCTCCAATTCACGATCAGTGAATTCCTACACGATCCTAGAAATTCCTAGATTAACATATATTAAATTTGGGACCATCCAACGGTCCCAACCTATCGAACCCGGATAACGCACAATATGCGATTATCCGTTCGATAGTCAAATGACGTCCGAATTGAGATCCGCGAAATCCTACGCACTCGTGACAACCTAAGGATCTCATCGGAACATAGTGCTACTTTTTCCACAGTGCCCACGCGCAGCCGCACGGGCCGGCAGCGCGTGGTGCCCAAAGCGATAACGTTTCGCCGGAAAATCTCAAAACCATGGCTCCAAACTCCTACCCTAGGTATAACACCCTATTTGGAGCCACTTTTGTTCTTGGACCTACGCTAAGAATCGATGTAATCCTACCCAACCATCAGATAGAGCAGCTCGAGAGGTTCAAAATCCATACCTGGGTCGACGGAATTGGTGGCCGGAGGAGGGAGATCGGCGGCTTTGAAGTTTGGACGACGTCGGCCGCTTCATCTCCAGATTCCGGCGATTCCGCGGCGGCTGGAGGCGGGAGGTGGCTGGGGTAGGAAGAGGACGACGGCCCGGTCATTTTGGTACCGGTCCCGTCGTCATTGGTGGCCGGAGGAGAGCACGGCCGGCCAAAACGTGGCCGGCTGTCGCGCGCGAGAGAGAGGAGAGAGAGAGACCCGCGGGAGAGAGAGAGAGAGAGAGAGAGAGAGAGAGAGAAAACCAGATTTTTATAAAAATCCTATTTTGAAATATTTACGATTGTGCCACTGGATTTCTTTTGACTATATCTCTCTCGTTACAACTCCGATTCGAGCCCACTACGTGTCTATGAACTCGTCTCAGTACGACCTATCCAAAAATACAAGTCACGGTCCCAAACTCTCTCCGGTTAAAAATATGACTAAAATACCCTTAAATAATTAAATAATTAAATAAGGGTAAAATTTGGGGAAATTTGGGGTCGGGGTGTTACACAAGTAATAACATGATATCATATGATAAGCCACCATAGATTCTTGTTATAAGCGATATCAAGTGCCCCAGAGAAGATCAATTTGATGGTTTTGGGGATGCTGAGTCCACAGATAGCGTGCACTGCCCATAAAATGTCCATAATGGTTTTAGGTTTAATGGTGTGTTACTGTAATTTCCATTTCAATGAGGAAATTAAAATGAAACTCAACTGCTGCAAAACGAGATGGCAAATAATGTTGAAATTACACAAACCCCACCAAGAACTAAAAATACTAATAATGAAAGCAACAATACCGGAGGCCTGGGTTCGAGTTTTAGCATCTTTTTAGTGTGTATAAGTTTAGTGTCTTATCACCCATCTCAATAGGAAAGTCTTTTTAAAACAAACAATTTGAAAGCTAATATTAAACTCAATCAAACGATATTTGTTATACAAGTGATATTGGAGAAAGAATGAATCAAGTCTAGGACCTAAGATGCAAGGGTAAATATTTGTTAAGCAATTGAACTACAAACCTCTTGCAAATATTTGTTCAACCCTGAAAAGTGAATTACCGCTAAAGGGAGGAAGGTTTATTTAATTATAATTGAAATATTTTGTCATAACTAGTCAAGACTTCTTATTACAAAAATAATTTTATTCTACAACTACTTCCCTTTAATTTGGAAAAAGGAGGTCTCAAATTCACGTCATCATTCCAAATAATAATAAAAAAAGACCCTAATTAAATATACGGAGCCCTTCATCATCAATAGAGCACCAAGTGACGTAAGCACCACCACAAGGATCGTCACTAAGGGTGGGCATTGGAACCGAAGAACCGATCAATGAATCTAAACCGGACCAGAAAAAATCGAAACAAACCATGTTGACCAAAAAGTCAAACCCAATTCAAAAAATCGACCCCAACAAAGTGACCGGACCAAACCGAACCGGTCAAATTAAAAAATATATAATTTTTAATCCAGGTCATAACCGGTCCAATGCTATATTTTTAATCTCATAACTAATATTTACCCAAGTTCAATTTCAAAACATCTCTCTTTTCTATTCTCAATATTTCTTTTTGTATGAAATTGGATAATTTGTAAATTTTCAAGCCAAAAAAATGAAATTCCAGTTGAAATTTGTATAAAAAAATAATTTGGAAAAAATATATATATTTATGTTAAACTGAACCAAACCGGAACCGATTCAACTCGATTCAAATAATTTTATAATTTTATTGTTAAAATCGAACCGAACCGAGCCGAGTAAATAGTACCGAATTCAATTTCAATTTGAGACAAAAATTGGCCCAAACCGAACCATGCTCACTCCTAATCGTCACTTCCATTTCGGTCAAAAGGTTGGATTTCACTTCATATAATAAAGTACCTTTATACCCGAAGTAATTAATATAGTACCAAATTAAACCTTACATTATTCAAAGTAACTAATTAAACCTTACTTTCTACCGACACACTTTTTCTCTTTCACAAACCATACAAGTAAAAAATAGCTCAAGTTAGTTTGAATTCATTTAATATAATTGATCAAATAATGTTGATCATAGTTAACAAGGGCTTGAAACGTCTTTGGCAAAAATAAAAACAATGATATATGCAACCAAGTGTCACCCAACAGAAAACAATGAACACTGAAACTTTTACCTTACATATTTGCAGTCAGGAGATACAGTCCCTATGAAGTGTGTACAAATGTACTCATATAGTCTCCCAGCATCATTTCCTAGCATGTCCTCAGTTGCAGACCTCAATGGAGTAACAGGAGGATGGTCACCTACATCTGTCCCGGATCGTGGCTTTTGATAACCATCAGCAAGCAGCCTCTGAACATAACTGGCCCATGTTGGGTTATTTACTTGCGCACGAAGTGTGCCTCTAAAGTCAAAAGAAGAAGGATAAGCTGTGCTCTCTGTACGCGGATAGCTAGAGAATCAGCAGATGTAAATAGTCAGACAACTACCAGAATCCTTGAACCAAAAGAAACTTGACATTAAAAACGAAAAATAAAATTGTGTTAAAAGAAGCACCCTTCGAGATTAATGCTTGAAGCAAAGTGGCCTGCAGGAAAGGTTTCGGGTTCACCATTTCTCACATGTGGAGTGATGGGGATCGGGATCCGGACACAGGTCACAAACCACATACACGAGCACCGAAATTTAGGGCTAGTGCAAACTCACATATATCGTAGCAAATCCATGCCACAAAGAAACTATTTTATTAATCATCAACATATCTCCTACAACTATTACATTAGCCTTATTTATAGGCTTTACAAGACTTGAGCATCAAGGCTACTTGGTCCAAAAGTAAACTAATTAATTATAAAATCACACATAAATAATAAAAGATATCATAAAACTACCTAAATAAGAAAATAACAATATATCATGAAATAACTAATTAAATGGTAAATATCTATCTTGATCCACCCCTATGCTCCTGCATCAGACTCCCATAGTTGGAAAGAATTCGTCCTCGAATTCAAGCCTTTAATTAAGGAAAATCCGAGTAGAATCTTCAATTGCTGCATATTAATTTTGGATCTTTTAGCATCCAATTGAAACCTTCATTTCCAAATAAAAAGATATTTGGAATATTTCGTTATTCTTGACTTCTTACTCCCTCTAGCAATGCAAATGTTTCTCTCTAGAATCTTCAACCGATTGACAAAATCAACCAGATTTTTGGCAACCTTCCAAGTGAAAATATTAATGCCCATAAAATCAATAATATCTTCGAAAGTTTTCTCAATTCTCATCTCTTCACTGTTCTGGTCAATAAATTGCTTATCAAAATTGCTTTGAACACCCAAACAATTTTCATTGCAATTTTCACAATTGCAAGGATCAAATAATGGAGGTAAATCCAAATTTAATAACTTTGATGAATAACAAGATGCACCAAAATTATCAAATTCATTTATACCTTCAAAGACACAATGAGAATAACTGTGCCCCTCTTCACTTGACTCACACAGCGGAGCACAATAATGAAAAGGGCTATCTCCCTCGTACTCCCCGTCGAGACTCTCACGGCTTAGAGTGTCGATGCGAGCTACTCGGTTCAGATAAGGGTTCACACATCCCTCCCCGTCAGAACTCTTACCTATCTGGGCTCGAGCTTCAATGCGAGCAATGCGTTCCGTAAGTTGCCGTAGCATCCTCTTAATTTCCTCCATGTCGTTATAGTTGTTAAAACGACCCTCCATCCAAAAAACCTCCCCGATATAGCAGATCTTGAGCCATAGCTCTGATACCAATTGATGGGGATCGGGATCCGGACACAGGTCACAAACCACATACACGAGCACCGAAATCTAGGGCTAGTGCAAACTCACATATATCGTAGCAAATTCATGCCACAAAGAAACTATTTTATTAATCATCAACATATCTCCTACAACTATTACATTAGCCTTATTTATAGGCTTTACAAGACTTGAGCATCAAGGCTACTTGGTCCAAAAGTAAACTAATTAATTATAAAATCACACATAAATAATAAAAGATATCATAAAACTACCTAAATAAGAAAATAACAATATATCATGAAATAACTAATTAAATGGTAAATATCTATCTTGATCCACCCCTATGCTCCTGCATCATGGAGGTTTCAAACAGAGACAGACTAATGCTTGAAGGAAATGTTTGAGGTTCACCATTTCTCAGGTTCACTCTTTCCCCACGTGTGAGAAATTACATATTCAGCTTTATCTTATCTACTCAGATCACTAACAGGTTAGCAAATGTACCTTCTTAATTTAACTAAAAACTCAAACACCCTAAATTTTTTCTACATCTCCTCTTCTGATGTTAAGTTACTGAATCAAGGCAATGCTCCAGTTCTATTTTTCTTGAAATCTATTCATATAATTAAGTTTACTTTTTACTTCTAGTTCAAGTTTCATCACTGTACTGGATAAAGAGTTTTCTTGGAATCTATAAATATCAGATAAAGAATGAAACCTTGAGTATGCAACCTGAGTGCACTTGAAGCAACCTGAGTTAAAAATTGAAAAAGAAAAACTTGTCAATGTGCTCAAATTATCTCAATGCATACAAAGAACTAGGACAACCTTTCAGCCCCCAAAAAAAAAAAAAAAAAAAAAAAAAAAAAAACTAAAAACTAAAAAGAACCAGGACAACCTGATTAAGCTTTTTTATGTTTTATTTTTAAAAACTTTAACATATCAACTAAGAATTTCAAAGAATAACTTTTTATCAGTTTTCTAAAAGGGTTATTAAAATGAACTTTAAGAATTTTTTAGAAGATTGCTTGACTATAATATTTCAAACTGATGCTCTAACCACAACACAAGCGAGCATTTCAGCCTACAATGAACAAAGAAGAAATCGACTAAATTATGTACGAACTGTAATAAGACTAGCTAATCTTTAAGACATTTTATTTTTATTTTTCTGGTATATAGAAAACTACCAATTCTGACATTAATTACTAGATTACGTCACTGTCTGCCACATGCATTTCTTGAAATATTAAGTTTTCAAAAAATCACTCAATAAATTGGGATTTCGGTCATATTGTCCCCAAAAATTGTGAAGTAGCCAATTAGGATATCGTAATTCCTTCTTTGCAGCACAGAACAGGGCTGGAGAATCTAATTTGTAGCTTCTTCTTTCTGTCCAGGCTAATATGAATAATGCACGTACTCATACTGAACTGTCCATTCAGCTACTTAATACATGACAAAGATAAACTCGTAATATGCAGACATCAATTTCTTCATATTTTCCTTTATTAGGCAATCATGTTAAGTAATCAACCAACAGGAAACGCCCAGAAACATGTGCTTCTACAATACGATCATTAAATTTACAGTATACATGCCATTAGAAACAAAATGAATAATCAATCTTTAGTTTTTTTTTACCTTAACTTGTCTAACCTTCAGAAGATTGACTGTATTAAGACCAAAAGGACGACTTTTGCTTTCTTGCTTTTCTACCATCTCAGTCACTTCTAGAATTCCATCTTCCATTACTAACTTTTGAAACATTACAGCAACCTGCAATATGCAAAAGCCTCAAAAATATTATCGCTGTAAGGGAAGTTAAGACGGTAGAAAAAGTTTATAGCAAACAAGACATCACATCGTAGTCAAACAACTTGTTACGTTCCCATTCTAGCTGAAGTTCATAGCCCTTTTGTATTATGTAAGGGCGTACAGCCCAAAACTTTTCCGGTTTGAATGTATTTATCTGCAGATAACGTTGTACGCAAAACCAAGGGTGGGAGTCTGTCATGGCCCGTAGCTGAGAGAAAATGAACATTAAGCTTGATTTTAATCTATTGTTGACGCTTGAGATGAAAATGGAACATTAAGCTTGATTTTAATCTATTGTTGATGCTTGAGATGAAAATGGAACACAGGCATATTAATCACAGATAAAAGAAGGGCCACAGAATAAAATCAGTATGATCCTACACGCAATACTATTAGAACATAAAAAACCACTCCTAGAATCTGCCACAACCTAGCTGTCAGTAACCATTATAAGTTTTCTCATTTTACTTTCATCTACTTTTAACTTTTTTATTTCTTTTAAAGTTGGTTTCTTCTAATAATATATTTTTATTTTTAAAGGCCATGGATATGCACCAAGGAGGAAGGAGGAGAAAGAAGGCGGAAGGAGAACGGCAGCTATGCAGAGAAAGAGGGTAGAACGCAGCTGTGATGGGTACAAATAGCAGTATCTTTTAGGATGAAAGTTGGGAGGCTGAGGACTGAGAGGTAGCTGGCATTTAGGCTAATTTGTGTTAAATTTTGGGATGTGTACATGTTTGTTGTAGTTGCTATGATTGAAGGTAACATTGTTGTTTCTCAGATCTTGTAAGGGTACACCCGGCGGGCTTCTGGTTTACTGTGTTTCTAGTGCAAAAATTATAGTGGCCTTTATTTGCAGCATAAAATTTCTAGTTACCCCACCAATAACACAAACCATATTGATCTCTGTAAAGGGAAACGTATGGTGGGCTAAAGAAAGTATATACAAATAGAAGAGGAATATAGATATACGGATATGCAATTACATGAACAAGAAGCTGAAAAATAACAAAATATCTTTAGATCAGTCAATCAAATGGAATATATTTGACGCAGCACAAGCAACAAAGGTCTCAAGCGAAACCTTGAGTAACAAGAAAAACTGGATTCCACCAGAAAATTAAGAGAAGCTCTCTTAGAATAATATTATTAAAAATTGAGTTGCCAGAAACGTTAGACAAACCTGTCTAAATACACAATTCTCAATAACCCTCAACCCTTCAACTGTTAGGGGAGTTATTACATAAAACTGAAAAAACAGAATTAATTTGGAGTCTTAATAACGTAACTCCTAAACTGTCCAAAACAGAATTTATTGGAAAATTAACTACCAAACTTTAACTGCAGTTTTGGAAGGCCAAACGACCTCAGAATGCCAAAATCCATCATATATCACAGCAAAGCAGTGAGTTACACTCGTGGCGTCGTTCCCTTTCCGAAATGGTATTTTGCGTCCTAATCGGAGCTTGGACGACAAAACTGCATATTCCCACTACGTCCTTTTTCTAGCTCAACCGTGATAAAATCTGCCATCTGTTCTACATCAATATTCAAAAGATATATGTTCGATTGCTTCAATCATACACAACAAAGAGAAATTCTTAATGGACTGGAAGCGAAACAGTACATAAATAATAATCTGCAAACAAAACACGAGAGAGAGAGAGAGAGAGAGAGAGAGAGAGAGAGAATCTACACTAGATTTTGAAAGAAAGGGCGTCACTAAGTTAGAAGATTAAACTTGAGCCTAAAGCTTGACGATTATACCAGATAGCATTGACAATTTAACATTTGGGAAGGATTGCTAGATTTCAAAGGTGATAGCTTCGGGAGAAAAATTAACCTGAAAACATGCCCAATAACCGATGTCACTTTAAAATGCACATGAAACCCTAGAAACATTCCCTCAAATTCATGGACATCCGTACTAGCCTTTCTTGTAGACATCTGTAGTATGCAAATACGAGCTGAATGTATGTCAATATAATTCAATTGTGCAAAACATGGATTTATGAATCCAACAACCAGAACTTAATTATGATAGAGAAATACAGAAAAAGAAAAAATGAGCCCAAGTGATACATGCTACAAGAGGTTCAAGAGAAAAGCGAATTTCCAAACCAAAGAATTATTATTTCCTGTCCTAATTTCAATCGAGAACCTTATTTGCATCCTCCATATTAGTATTCCTATGAAGTCTTTGTTCTCTCTTGATGCTAGTAAACTCTTGGTATGGGTGTATATGGATGGACCCATTTGGGAATGCTTCTATAGGAAGCACTTCTGTTTATCTCTCAACACAATGGTCATCCAAAATAAATAGAATAGAACTGCTGGCTTAACCACTGACTTCTGTAACCATATCCCCATAACCAAAACACATACCTTGTAGTTTAAACCATGTTGAAACCTGTCATCAATGAATGAACCTCTATGTTCCTAAACCAAGTAATTTAGCTTGTACAAGATCGAAACAATTGCAAGCAACATTAGAAGATAGAATATCCCCACAAACTTGGTACAAACGAAACAAAAGCAATGGAATTACAATAATATTATACAATAATAATTATTCATAATAAGAGCCTACAAGCCTGGATCTTTGCTGTATCAATTCTTGTTTTCGTACATCGAACACACACCAGTAAACTTAAAGCATCGAAGAACAGCAGACTACTTTTTTCTTCTTATTGATCATGTCCTTCTTCAATTGGTTTATTCTAACATTGATTCCGCTTCTTCTTCTCCTAAACTATAGGATGCAGCACCAGCTGGAGACCTCGTCAGGCTGGTGTTGCCAATAAAATTTGACAGCACCTTCACCCATTGAAAGAGTCCTTTATCCCAACATTCTGGCAGCGTTCACCTGCACTAAATTTATTGCCAGAAAGGTTGTGAAAATCTTGACCTAGTGCATTGAAAGAGACCTGTATCCCAACATCCTTGCAGCGTTCACCAGCACTAAATTTATTGTCAGAAATGTTGTGCAAATCTTGACCTAGTCCTTTGAAAGAGTCCTGTATCCCAGCATCCTTGCAGCGTTCACCTGCAATAAATTCATTGCCAGAAAATGTACGGTTCCTGCTTCTGCCGCCTCCTCCCTTTTCCATGTTCACTTTAGGGAGTTTAATATTAAGAGTTTGAGTATCGGTCTTTGCTTCCCCTCTCCCTTATATAGATACAAGTTCAAGTGCTCGCTAGCAAAGCTTGATTGTAAAGTAAAAGTGAGTGGAGGAAGTTGAGGTTCCACTCCAAAATCAATTGGCTATGGAGGGAGTAACCCAACTCCTTATAAGCCCTAAGCCCTTGCTAGGTTTATCAACTTTCCAATGTAGAACTCTTTACCTTCACATTCTCATAGTGAGCATGGTGACGAAGAAAAATAAGCACCAGTGGCTTGGAGTAAAAAATAAGTACCCTAAATATTATCAAAATTTTGTTTTTTTTTGTCTACAAGCCGTGATTAGGGGCAATGGCTTGTAAGTAGTTCAAGTGATTAATAATATTTATCCTTGCATTTGTGAGGTTCTTCGTTCGATTTTCCTTTCCTCTAATATTATTTGTATTAAAAAAAAACATAATAAAAGGCTTAATTACTACGGTGCCCCCTGAAACATTAGTCAAATCTTATATTGCCCCCCCGAACTTCTTCTTCCTTTTAGTGGGGGGTAACGTGAGACCCAAAACATCGGTCAAAAGGGCCAAGTCGATCACTTTGAGTTTCGGGTGGCAATGTGAGGATTTTCTTTTCAAAAAGGCTCTCTAAGAGTTTTTGTATAAAATATCATGTTAGAATGAATTTATTTGTGAAAAGCTTTTTTTATAATTACTCATTCCATTGCCATTAGTGGATGTTCGTTTCATTAACTTTTTTATTTATTTCAAACAGTGGTTTTTAAATTGGCATAAATTTCGTATTTGTTAGGTAACAAATTAAAATAAGAAAAAGTCATGTTTTTACACTCACCTTTATACTTTTATGTCTTCACTTCTTGTTTTCTTCATCGAATAGCGCTCTACCTTACCACTTGACATGAAAGGTAGCGCCCTAGCCTACCTTATCATTTTGGTTAATAAGATTCCGTCGTGCTTGCACCTAATCCTTTTTCTAACATTTGGTTAGGTAATTTTTTAATATTTTTTATATAAATAATAATGTGTCTATTTTGTATTGTTTGTTGGAATTTCGTAATTTATTAAAAATCAAATATCTATTATTTTCTTTTTTAATGAATGATTATATATACCTATTACTCTTTTATTGTATCTATTAAAGTTTATAGATAATGGTCCACCTGTGATATAATGATAGACCTTAATGTGTTTATTGTTGGCCCCTAATGAGTAGTAGGCTATGATTGTTACAAATATGAAAACGAAATGGAATAATAATGGTAGAGGATTGCGTGCATAAGGTTTGGTTTGGATTTAATCTAAGCCTAATTCACAATTTTACCCTTTCTTAAAAATTAAAAATTGTTACTATTTTTTTTTTGTTGGAAAAAAAGAAGTGGGTTACGTTGTTCTTTTTTTTAAAAAAAAAATTTAAAGAAAGTTTAATTCAAATAGTCTCACCTTTTTTAATATAGTAAATTGTTACGAGGTTACATGACTTAGTTTTGTATTTAGAATGGGAATAAATTAAAATTGGAGTATGAAGGAATCGAAGCAAGGATGAATTAAGTTTTGAAGGAATTGGAGCAAGGATGAATGAGAAAAAAATTGATTTTCACTACACTACAATGTTTATTAACCTTAAAAACCAATATGATTACTAAAACCCCTTAAACCAAAGAATTGTAATATCCCGCTTCACTATATAATTTTAATTAATAAAGCCAAGATAATTACCATCATAATAATAACATTATCATTGAACAGCTAGAATACATGAACCAAAGAGGCTCAAAAAACCTGTACAAGATAAGTAAAATTAGGGCGCAAACATATCTCTCAATTTGACTCCATCTAACGGTAAATAATAAATGAGTTGGAGTACATTTGATCGGATACACAGTCCCATGCCAAATACGAACAGGGATTAGTTTGTTTTAAAAACATATTCACCAAATATTTATACATTTTGCATCATAGCTATATTAGAGTATATTGATTTATGTTAACAAATTGAAGTTGCTGATGTATAACACAAAAAAGCTTTAAAATTTTATTTTATTTGACATTTTCTCGAACCTCATGAATTATTTGTGATAATAAGTTTTTACGGGAGTTGATTTTCCCACTCCCTTTTACTTTTTAATACTTTTTAATTAATTTTGGTCTTTTTTATTCTTTCTTTTTCCTATTCTACCTTTACCCCATTAATTTTTTTTTACTTTACTTTAATATTATTTCTTTTTGAAAAAAAAAGAAAAAAAAAAAAAGAAATCTCACCTGATAGATGCTAAATGTCAATGATTTTGGAAAAGAAAGAAATAAAAAATCAACGTGGTGGGGGTGGGGATACTCATTGATGCAAGACTTTCAATGGGAAGAAAAACTTGGAGTTCACTTTTCAAGTCTTCAGTGAGAAAGTTCAAATGGACTTGTAATACTGATTCCACATGCAATTGTCCATTTTCCATCTGCATCTATCAAGTTCATTATCCATCTGCATCTAGCTTGATGATATGTGGTGTTCTTGCATAACCGATTTAAGTCATCTCAATATCATTATTAAGGACGAGAGTTTTTATCAATTTGATTAAGTCACAATACATTCTCAACCCATAATAACTTATAAATAAACCTAGCAATTGTAGATATAACAATGATAATGTTAGAATAGGAAAGAGAAAGAAAAACAAAATAACAAAATAGATTAAAAAGTACTAAAAAACGAAACGAGAGTGTAAGTGAAGAAAATGAAAGTGGAAAAATCAACTATCTTTTTATAATATTAAATTTATAACGTGTTAGACTCTCCAACCCACTCATACTTTTACTTTACAATCAGCTAGCTATCGAGCACTTGAGGGAAAGGGTATCTCGACTTTGGCAACACCACACCTGAATGAGGAAATTAAAATGAAACTCAACAACTGCAAAATGAGATGGCAAATAATGTTGAAATTACACAAACCCCACCAAGAACTAAAAATACTAATAATGAAAGCAACGATACCTGGCACATTCATGGAAATGAACTTATGGCATCCGGTGCGGCAATGACTTCAGAGAAGGTGGGAATTTTCGGGTTTGGCAACACCCACGTCTATAAAAAAGGGCCACGCGAGTTCAGAGATAGCGTGCACTGCCCATAAGATGTCCATAATGGTTTAGGTTTAATGGTGTGTGTTTGATGTGCGAAAATAACAGCGAAGATCCAGGCTTGTAGGCCTCTTATTATGAATACTCAATATTACTGTAATTCCTTTTTAATGAGGGAATTAAATTGAAACTCAACAATTGAAAGCCAGATGGCAAATAATGTTGAAATTATTACACAACCCCCACCAAGAACTAAAAATACTAATAATGAAAGCAATGATACTGGGGTCATGGGGTCCTGGGTTCGAGTATTAGCATCTGTGTAGTGTGTGTAAATTTAGTTTATTATCGCTCTTCTCAATAGGAAAGGTCTTTGGAAAAACAAAATTGAAAGCTAATATTAAACTCCATCAAGCGATATTTGTTATACAATCAATATTGGAGAAAGAATGAACCAAGTCTAGGACCTCAGATGCAAGGGCAAATATTTGTTAAGCAATAGAACTACAAACCTCTTAAAAATGAGTGATTTTTAAACGATAGAGAACAAGTGAATTCAAATTCGACACTTCCAGCCCTGAAAAGTGGATTAGTAAAGAGAGGAAGGTTTAATTAATTATAATTGAAATACTTTGTCCTAACTAGTCAAGACTTCTTATTACAAAAATAATTTTATTCTAAAACTATTCCCTTTAATTTGGAAAAAGGAGGTCTCAAGTTCACACCATCATCCCAAATAATCCCTTCATCGTCAATAGAGCACCAAATGACCTAAGTTGGTGACCTAAGCAAGCACCACTAGGATGGTCACTTCCATTTTGGTCAAAAGGTTGGCTTTCATTTTTTTCTCATTACCCTTAAGAGCATTACCCTTACATTCATTTATTTTTAAATTACTCCTTTTACTTTCATTTATTTTTATATTACTCCATTTACTTAAGTTTACAATGTAAAAAAGGAAGTACCTCCCATTTGGATTCAAATAAAAATACTAGAAAATCAAATTCCCACCAAATCAAAATATGAAAAATCCGTTTTAGTGCAAAATACAATTTAGGCTAAAAATGATGGCTCATTAAGTCAATATATACTTCATATTAAAATCCCATAAAATCAAGTTTTCTTATTTGATGTGTAAGGAATAAAAGCCGCCCAAAATTATCTTGAGAAAATGATTATTCCGAAAAACTATTTTTCATACTTAGTCAATATTGCACCTCCACTAAAAAAATTCTGGGTCCGCCAGTGTCTATAAATACCAACCAATACTCTTCACTTTTAACACCAAATCCTCATACTTTTTTTTTCTATAAATACCAACCAAGACAACTAATAAAATAAAATCTTATACGAATATGAATAGTATTGACACGTAGGAACCCAAAAATCTTATTGGAAAATTTTGTTCAAATTAATTATTTAAGTAAAAAAAGTTGTGAAAAAAACAAAAAAATAAATAGTATTTGCCATGGCAAAGGGCAACTGCTGGAAACACACTTTGCTGGGGGGAGGGGGGCACTAGGGCAGCCACTATTCACATGAATAGTAGCTGCCCTAAGGCTCCCCTTACTATGGCAAGGGACAAACTGCTGGAAATGCTCTAATCACCGGCTCTTACAACAAAAAAAACAAAATAATGATGGATTCAATGCAAAAGAAAATGAACTTAAGGAGAACACTACAAAAAAAACACACAACAGTCACTTCTTTTTTTTTTTTTTATGACTTTTGGCAGTATTAGCCACGAATATTCATGACTAAAGCCATTAGTACTATTAAAACACCATTTCATAACAAATTGTGTAGACCATCCAATTGCTCCAAAGCAGGCCCCACATCATGTCTAATCAAACTATATTAATATTTTATTATTTAATTTAATTTGACTGCGATGTCCAACATCGTTTCATTATTTTTATTTATAGCTGAAATCCGATTCCCTTACCGAAAACCAAATCCCCAAATCCCTCACTCAATTCTTTACTGAAATCACAATCAGATCTGTGCGAACAATGTTGGCTTCAGTTGGGCTTCACATATAAAAAAACTCTGATCTGAAAAGGATTTTAATAGAAGGTTGAGAGATGGAAGCTTTCCAATTGAGTCTCATAAATACAACCCACACATAAATAAAATCCAAAACCATTCCTGAAATTAAACCCATATGAAAACTTAAAAAAACAAATCCTTTACGTTTCTAAGGAGAGAAGAAGGAAATAATAAATAAAAAGAGAGGAAGAGATGGAAAGTGACGGATGGAAGAAGAAGATGGGAAAAAAAAGAAAAAAAAAAGAAGGCGTTGGGAGATGAGATATGGGGAGAATAAAAATTACAAAAGAAAGAAAAAGAGGGGTAGGTTTGGGCGCATCTTCAGATGCACATGCATGCTCTAACATTTTTTTATTATAATATTTTTTATTTATTTAGAGTAACTATTACTAATTATATAGAGGGAAGGCGAAAGAGCCTTGGTTAGTGAGAAAGATTCCATCCATATATTTTTATTAAATTATTATTGTAAATATTTTATTATGGAAAAGATTATCCTCTTATATTTTACTAGTTCCTTTGGCACATACTCACGAATGTGCCAATTGGTTTTATTTTTTATTTTTATTTTATTTTGAGAATTAAGAAAAAATAATATGGGTAGTTATGTTCCATAAAAGTATGACCTATTATCTGATTTTATATTTATTTTTAATTTTTTAATATGAAAAAAATGTGAATTTACTATATTATCAATATTTAATTAATAATTTTAATTCTTAATGTTTGAATTAACCAAGGACATTTTCTGGTATTTTGAATGTTTCACCATTCTCTGTTTTTTGCTTTATATATATTGATTACATTATTACTATTCATGTGTCAGCTACAACAAAATTTATTATATTTAAATCATTAGACACAAATAATGGTGACTAATAACGTTGACCACCAATAATTGTCACCAAAATAAGTTATTACTTAAAAAAATGTGACTATTGCTTCCTTTTTTTTCTTTTTTCTTTTTTTTTTTTTTGGTAGTGGAAGACAAATTTTTCATACTATTAAATATATCATTTGTCAGACTCCAAACCCACTGGTACTTATTTTTCTTCGTCACCATGCTCACTTTTACTTTACAATCAAACTTTGCTAGCGAGCACTTGAACTTTTATCCAGTTATATATTAAGGGAGAGGGCAGGCAAAGACCTATACTTCATCAAGCACTCAAATTCTTAATATTAAACTCCCTAAAGTGAATATGAGTAAGGAAGGAGGCGGCAGCAGTACGAACCAGATTGTTGGCAATTGCATTATAGGAGAACCGGGCAGTGAGAATGTTGGGATGCAGAACTCTTTCAATGGACCAGATCAACGTGGTCTCCACGTTGCTGGCAATAGAGTTGTTGCACATGAACGCGCCAAGAATGTTGGGATCCAAGGAGTTGGCAACACCAACACCAGACCTGACGAAGGCTCCAGCTGGTGGTGCTGCATCCTATAGTTTAGGAGAAGAAGAAGCGGAACCAAAGTTAGCATAAACCAATTGAAGAAGGACATGATCAATAAAAAGAAAAAAGTAGTCTGTTCTTCCATGCTTTAATTTTAATGTAGTGTGTTCGATGTACGAAAATAAGAGCTGATACAGCAAACATCCAGGCTTGTAGGCCTCTTATTATGAATAATTAATATTTTATAATATTATTGTATTTCCATTCCTTTTGTTTTGTTTTGTACCAAGTTTGTGGGAACATTCTATCTTCTAATGTTGCTTGCAATTGTTTCGATCGTGTACAAGCTCAATTACTTAGTTTAGGAACATAGAGTTTCGTTCATTGATGACAGGTTTCAACATGGTTTAAACTACAAGTACTTATCAACAAAGGTATGTGTTTTTGTACCTAGTTGATTAGTATCGTACGTTTTACTAGTTAAGTTTCATCAGATTTTGAGTCAGGTATGATTTAATTCTTACAGTATTTTTGAATGTTGTATTAGAGGTGTCAAACGGACCGGCCGACTTGAGCACGCCCCTCTTGAAGCTCATTTATTAAATTATATTTATTTTAGAAAAAAATAATATATAATATGATTACATTCATTTGTTAAATTCAAGTCTATTTCCTTCCTCTAATAATATACATTAAAGTTTAATGTTTTCTTTATAAATAAAATAATGATTTTATTTTTCAAGTTTCAATTTTTAAAATTCGAACAATAATCTAGTCATAAATTTCTATTTAAATGTACTTTAAATAAAGGTATTAGCCTCTTTTTCCAACAAATTTTGTATATCTATATATATAAAGCAAAAGGCAGAGAATGGTGAAACATTCAAAATACCAGAAAATGCCCTTGGTTAATGCAAACATTAAGAATTAAAATTATTAATTAAATGAGGATAATATGGTAAATTCACAATTTTTCATATTAAAAAAATTAAAATTAAAAGAAAATTCAGATAATGGATCATATTTTTATGGAACAAAACTATCCATTATCTTTTTTAATTCTAAAATAAATTTAAATTTTTTTTAAAAAAACCTCTCGCAGGCGCAGAAGCGCGTGCAGAAAGGCTAGTACATGATTATAAAAAAGATTTAAATGAACAAATTTTGTATATACATGATTGTAAAAAAGATTTAAATGAAGTTGTAAAAAAATTGCAATACATGAGTCAAATTTTGAGAGAACATTTTTTCAAGTAGATATATAGTAATCTATATTATTGTGTGTCAAAATTTGACCACATATCATGAAAAACTGTTTTCTCTCAAAATTTGACTAAGTATGAAAAATGGACTTTTGAAATACTAATGTTTTAAATGATGTTATTGGTGGTTTATACATATTCCTTATATCTTAAATAATCAGACACAATTTTATGAGATTTTAGTATAAAGTATACATTGATTTATTGAGGTATCAATATTGGTATAAAATGTATCTTATACTAAAATTGAAATTTCATATTTTGATTTGTTGGGAATTTGATTTTCAAGTTTTTTTTAAAAATTGAATCCAAATGGGGTACTTCCTTATTTACATTGTAAACTTAAGCAAATGCATTAACATAAAAATAAATTAAATGTTTAGAATGGAAATAAGCCAATATAAGGCAAAAACAAAACGAGGCAAATGGGCGGGCCTAGTCGGGCCGGGCCGGAGGTTTCAAATCCTAAACCGAAACCCTATCCAACCTTAGAATGGATCGGATCGAACGAGCCTAACTTTTGGGTCAGGCTGGGCTTTGGCCCATTAGGCCTCGAACTACCCACTTCAGCCTGCGAGGCATGAGCCAAATGACAGCATCGAGGAAAACTATTTAATATGAATCGTTTCACACCTAATCAATCAATTACTTGCACAACACACGCTAGCTTTATTTGTTGTGTGATAAGATATTTTCTAGCCCTAGTTTATTTTATAATTGACGTGAACTTCTGTTGTTGTCCGATTAGCTGCATCAAAATCGATTCAGCTGCATTCTCAACTTGTGATACTTGCAAGTGCACAAGCCGTTGAGTAGTATAGCATGTGTAAGTGCGAAGTCGATCCCACGAGGATTGATGATAGATTGATTCAATTTGATTCCCTGTACAAAATAAGAATTGGGTGTTTTGATTAGGTAAGGAAAACATAAACTCAACTTAAACGACGAAAGTAAACACGTAAATAAAAAATAAAAATAACTAACTCAAGCAAATCAATTAAGTTCAATTTAGATTCACGGATTGATTCTAGCTAAAGTATGAATAAGCCATGGTGTCTGGTCTTAATCTTGTATTCCTAATTCCCTAATTTGATCCTCTATCTTCGAACCTAAAATTAAGCATTAGAAATCCATTAAGCATAGAAGAATGTGCTAGATTTCCTTATATGCGTGTTCATGATCTTTCACACAATCTAAAATACGTAAAGACGTACCTGGAGCCATCTTTCTTGAGTACAGAGCCTCTAAACTCGTTCAACCTCATTAGCAACAATCCCAGCAAGAATAGGAACGGCTCAAGACTTCTGCTCACTCACATAATCTGTTTCAGCTCTCTCTTTATGATGAGATTAGGGTTAGAGAACGTGTCTGATGAGAGTAGGACCTTAAGGTTATATAGGGATAGGTGAAGTCATCTCTACTCATCACCAAGGGCAGATTTGACTAACCTTCCAAGCCCACCAAAACGGTTCACGCAAAAAAAGAAATAAATAGGACACCTTAATAGGCTTTAAAACCTTTCCTTATTCCACAAGATTTTGGGCCTCAAGGTATAACCTAATTTAAACTCCTATCAAAACCTAATATAACTTAGTATCTAGTGCACTGATCTAAATAGGAAACATAACAGAATGTTTTAAACAACCAAGCATGTATCTAATCCCTATTGTTGAATGTTTATACATACTTTTCCTATTCATAGTTCAATTCAAATTAAAGCATACGGTGTCTACTCCTAATTCCAACCAAGATAGCTAACATACAAATTTTAATGGTGATCAATCATTCAAACAAGCATATTAACTTATAAGCATAATGAATAAGAACAAGAGCCGTAATTAAAACTTGGAAAATGAATAAGAACAAGAACCGTAATTGAAACTTGAAAACTAATCAAACTTGAAAACTTAAAATAAGAAATTACATTACAATGAAAAATAAAGTACAACTCAAAAAAACTTAAAGGAAAATTTACCAAAAAGGTTTTATTATAACAATTTATAACTAAAAAGGAAAACTAAGAGAATTTGAGGGAGAGAAGGGAGAGGAGCTCTAGAGAGGTGTTTGAGAGCTCCCTCCTTTGGGGTGTGTTTGAGAACTCAGAGAATTTGAGGAAGAGAAAGGAGAGGAGCTCTAAGAGGCATTTGAGAGCTCCTCCCCCTCCCCAAATTGGGCTGTGTTTAACCTAGAGATTTTGAAGAAGAGAAGGGAGAGGCGTTTGAGAGCTTAGAGAATTTGATGGAGAGAAGGGAGAGGTGTGTTTGAGAACTAAGAGATTTTGAAGAAGAGAAAGGAGAGGTGTGTTTGAGAACTAAGTGATTTTGAAGAAGAGAAAGGAGATGAGCTATATAGAGAGGTGTTTGAGAATTAAGAGATTTTGAAGAAGAGAAGGGAGATGTGTGTTTGAGAACTAAGTGATTTTGAAGAAGAGAAAGGAGATGAGCTATATAGAGAGGTGTTTGAGAGCTCCTCACCTTGGGGTGTGTTTGTAAGCTTGGGGAACATCACTATTTATAGGCCTAAGGAAATAAAAATTTGAATTGAGTATTACTTCTACCTACAACACCCACTTCACCAATTTTATCTAACTTCCCCACAAAAAATAATTAGTTCATGTATAGGTCATACATGATAATGCATTGCAGTATTCTTATAGGCTCATTTTGGTTTGTTCCTTCATTGATAAAATTCTAGAAAAATATGAGTTTTAAAGCTCTTTGTCTTATGTTTCCAATCATATATAGTCTAGCTCAAGGAAAAATTGGAAAGGCCTTCAAATGTCATTTTTGGCACAGTAATGTAGATGCTGCTGAATTTCACCTTAAGCTACCAAAACTTGCATAACTTCCTCTAGAAGACTCGGAATCATGAACCGTAAGTACTTCAAAAACTAGACTTCCACATCTTTTTAATGATGTATGGTTCATTATCTGGTTCTTCCTGAGAAAGTATAGTCTAATCCGTGAATTTAACTAATCTGCAAACACAGTTTTAAGCTAAATTGACTCCAAAATGCATTAAATGAGTCCCAAAACTTAATACACTAAAACAAACACAAAAGAGATTAAAAGTACAAGTTTAACTCAAAAACATAATGAAATCAAAAGCTAGAATGGTACAAAATGATATGTAATTATGCACCGATCAACTTCCCTTTCAAACTTCTCGCCCTTACTTCAGCACCAATTTACTTCATTTCGTACAACTACTAAGCCTAATTCACAACTTCACATTTCTTAAAAATTAAAAATTGTGGCTACTTTTTTTTGTTGGAAAAAAAGAAGTGGATTACGTTGATTTTTTTATTTATATTTTTTTAAAAGAAAGTTTAATTCAAATAGTCGCACCCTTAACCGTTGCATTAGAAATAAACCCTAGCCGCACTCTGATCTCTTTTCTCCTTGCTGACAACCAACCGCGAGGAAGCTAAGGGGGAAGGTGGCCACTGCCCCTCCTCCCCTTCCTCTCCTCATCTCCCCTTATTTTTCTCCCATATTTTCCTTTCCTCTTATCCCCTCTTCTCCTCCCTTTCCCCTTCCCAGATAGTCTAGATCTATTTGGATCTAGGTCTGTTTGTCTGTTTGTTTTGTTTGATTGTTTTTACAGTGTTCCAGGTGACTGGTGTTGTCTTTGTCTCGGCAGCTGCAACAATAGTGACGCTAGATTGTCTCTCCTTGGGAGAGTTGTGATACCTAGTGGCTGATGTTTTGTCTTTGTTTTAACGGCGACGGCAGCAGCGAGGCTGGTGGTAGTTGTTGGGATGTGGTGTTCTTCTTTACTCTATGCCGACCGAAGAACTATGCTTGGTCATATGAGGTTTTCTTTGTTAGGTTTTGAGTTGAAGTTGAGTACTTCTCATGGGTCTTTTTACTATTGTTTCTGTGTTTGTCCTCCGTGTTTTCTCCTGGTTTCTGCTATGGTATGACTTAGAGTTTGTATGAGTGTCAAAGGACTATGATTTTGCTCATAGAAGGCTTCTTTTGACAATTGGGATGTTCTGCGGTCCTCTCCTGTGGGTTTACTATTTGGGGTTTCTACGATCCTCTTATGTGGGTCTACTGTGTTGGTCTCTAGTTGCGGTTCTCGTCGGAGGTCTTTGTGTTAGGTTTTGTTTTTGACTTGTTCTTTTATTGTAATGGTCCAAAGTGACCTGAATTGGACTTTCCTATTAGTCCATGACGTGTGTGGTACTCTTTCCTCTCCTGGGATTTGTCTCATGAGGTTGTTCTAGGAAGGTTTTAACGAGGCCACTGTATCATGTCGCTCTTTATACGTCTATAATTTTATGAATGAATTCTCCTTTAAAAAAAAAATTTAATTAAATAGTCACACCCTATTGAATATAGTAAAATGTTATGAGGATACATGACTTGGTTTTGTACTTGGAATGGGAATAAATCAAAATTGGAGTATGAAGGAATCGAAGCAAGGATGAATGAGAAAAAAGTTGATTTTCACTACACTACAATGTTTATTAACCTTAAAAAAGAATTGGAATAAAACCAATATGATTACTAAAACCCCTTAAACCAAAGAATTGTAATATCCCGCTTCACTAGATAATTTTAATTAATAAAGCCAAGATAATTACCATAATAATAATAACATTATCATCGAACAGCTAGAATACATGAACCAAAGGGGCTCAAAAAACCTGAACAATATAAGTAAAATTAGGGCACAAACATATTTCTCAATTTAACTCCATCTAACAGTAAATAATAAATGAGTTGGAGTACATTTGTTCGGATACACAGCAGTCCCATGCCAAATACGAACAGGGCGGGATTAGTTTTTTTTAAAACATATTCACCAAATATTTATACATTTTGCATCATAGCTATATTAGTGTATATTGATTTTTGTTAACAAACTGAAGTTACTGATGTACAACAAAAAAAAAATGAAATTTTTTATTTTATTTGACATTTTCTCGAACCTCATGAATTATTTATGATAATAAGCTTTTACGGGAGTTGATTTTTCCACTCCCTTTTACTTTTTTTACTTTTACGGGAGCTATCGAGCACTTGAGGGAAAGGGTATCTCGACTTTGGCAACACCACACCTGAATGAGGAAATTAAAATGAAACTCAACAACTGCAAAATGAGATGGCAAATAATGTTGAAATTACACAACCCCCACCAAGAACTAAAAATACTAATAATGAAAGCAACGATACCTGGCACATTCATGGAAATGAAATTATGGCATCCGGTGGCAGAGGCAGCAACGACTTCAGAGAAGGTGGGAATTTTCGGGTTTGGCAACACCCACGTCTATAAAAAAGGGCCACGGCGAAGAAAAACAAGTTGACTCCTTCGAAGAAACCGACACTGATAATTCCTTATTATGAGTTCAATTTTTAGTTTCATTCATTTCACAGATGGAATGGAACTTTCGTCAAGAGCCTCTCCTTATGAAAATGAGATTAAAAGATACCCAAAAAAAAACCAGACAAATGAGAGATGCATGCTGATTATTTCCCACTATAAAAACACAAATGTCGTTCCCGACCAATTTCTTCAGCGATCGCGTCACTATATATGCCCCTCCTTCTTCCACCACCTAATTCTGGTGGACACTTCCATCTATCCCAGCCTATTCCACCTCATGATCCATATATTGGATATAGTTACTGCATTCAACAATTTGATTGCTGCAAATGGTACACTAGTTTAGTGGTTTGCTAAAAATATTTGAAGGCTAATATTAAACTTCATCATCAAGAGATATTTGTTATATAAGTGACACTAAAGGAAGAAAGAATCGAGTGTAAGACCTAAGATACAAGGATAAATAGTTGTTAAAAAATTGAACTACAAATCTCTTGTAGAGATGAGTGAATTTTGAGGAATAGAGAACAAGAGAACTCAAATTTAACACACTACTACAAAAAAGCAAAAAGACGACGGTAAATCACCATCGTGTATTTGGTTTTTCAATGGTCGTGGAATCCACCGTCATCTTTTCCCTCATAAACCACGACGCTAAATAACCGTCGTTGTTAAACAATACAACGTCATCAAAAAATACAAAACGACGTCTTTGTACTGCAAAAAGATCTAAAAAAAGCAATCGAGGATGATAATAGACGACCAATTCTCTAAAAACACCGTCGTTAAAAAGGGAAAATATGACACATATTAAGAGAACAAAGCCGCAAGATAGACATACAACGACGACAATAAAAATACGCCGACGTTAAATATAATTTTCACGACAATAAAAAATATGACGTCTTTAAATACATTAGAAGACGACGTTATTGATACCTACTACGTCGCACATATAAACACAACCGTCGTACAATTAATTTTCCACTTCGATTTTTCGATAAAAGATGACGTGGAAATAGTTGTCAGTGTCATTATTTACGACGTATGTGTTTCTATAGTAGACGTTGAAAAACTAAACAACGTCAGTTACAAATATATGAGAGTCGTATTAAAAAATTTATACGTCCTATTTTCAGAAACAAACAACGACCATAAATATTAGACGTTGTTAAATACAACAACGTCGAAAAACAATAAAAACAGACGTGTTTAGTCTGC
Organism: Prunus persica; assembly: GCF_000346465.2. Classification (NCBI taxonomy): domain Eukaryota; kingdom Viridiplantae; phylum Streptophyta; class Magnoliopsida; order Rosales; family Rosaceae; genus Prunus; species Prunus persica. Next base: position 14,575,442 of record NC_034009.1, read on the forward strand.
TAAAGTTCTACAACGTCTCTTATTTACAAAAAACCGTCGTGAAATAAATTTTCCACTTCGATTTTTCTAAAAAAGATGACGTGGAAATAGTTGTCAGTGTCATTATTTACGACGTATACATTTATATAGTCGACGTTGTATTTATATGTATTCATTACTCACGACGCACTTAATAATATAGACGACGTTGAACGTCTAAACAACGTCGGTTACAAATAAATGAGAGCCGTATTACAGAACATATAGACGGCGTAGATTATGATGGGAGCCGTATTACAAATAACGTCGTTTAATTGTTATTAGACGGCGGTTATAATGAATTTCCGTCGGAATTAATTTCGTTCCTCTTCGTTTATAAAAGAACTTGCGACGTGGAAAATGTATGATGACGTCGTATTTTTTAACGTTCAGATTACATATCTCGTTTTTTAGACGTCGGTATTATGGGATTGGATTCGTGTTATTTTGAATTACATGGCGGTTCTTTATCCTTCACCGACGTGATATCCTGAATAATTGCTTCACAATAGCGTCGTGGTTCTTCATTGTTACGTTGCTTTAAGACGTCGGTAAATATGCTGAATAACTGATTCACAATAACGTCGTGTTTTATTTGAACGTAGAAAGTGAAGAAATCACATTACAATATATTACAAAATTAATGTCATACACTGCCAATTACATAAGCATCATTCAATCCATATATCTTCACACCCATCTCGAATATTTTGACCGCCTAACTCACCTACCAGTTCATCAAATGTGTCAACATTTGGCATCCCTCTAGTAAATGGCTCACACTCAATTATCACATCACCTAATACTTCATCACCAATAACATCATTATATTCTCTACTAGGCATTGATAACACTACCGACCAACCACGATGCATCGGGTCGTCAACAAAAAATATTTGTTTGACTTGAGAAGCCAAAACAAATTGGTCATTCCTATGTCCAATTTTACTCAAATCTACAAGGGTAAATCCAAGTTCGTCGACTACAAGACCAGAACTATCTATCCAATCACACCTAAAGACTGGGATTGTAAACTTTTGGTAGTCAAGGTCCCAAATTTCTTGAATGACACCATAGAAACCCATATTTGAGAGAATTGGGTTTTTATCCTTGGCACTAGCAACTTGCATGGTATGTGCAAGTAAATAAACTCCACTATTTTGAGTTGTCCGCACATCATCTTGTGCCTTGATATTGAATTTAATACCTTTAATAAGATAGCTCCTATATAATGGCACTGACATGTTTGGACCAGCTGCTAGCCACCTTAAATTTTCTGATACGCCATGATTGTCTTCCTCAACTTCACTTTGAACCTGCAAATTAATCATATCTTAATTCATCCTAACATATAAATAAGAAGAAAATTAAAAGAGAAATACGTTATTCAACAACATATACCTTGAAGCGTAGCCATTGAATGAAAGTGCTATTGTGCTTATCCTGCAGCCACTTTGTTCTCTTTCTAAATTTTGGATAAGCAGTCTTGATGTGGATCATATGTTGCCTACATGACACGAAAAATTCAAGCATTACGGTCCCAAATATATAAGATAAACATAAGAAATAATTTTAAATGGAAACTTAAAGAATAAAACTCATACGTACTCGATATAAGGTAGGACTTCCTCCGTATTCTCCAAGACATATAGATGTGCTTGATTCAACAGGTCCTGATCAACTACGCTCACTGTGCAACCTGATAATGGCTTTGAAACTCCCATCTTTTGGCTTGAAGGCACTCCAACTGTACTAACATCAGATAAATGCTGAGTACAAAACTCTACCGCTTCTTCAGCTATATACCGCTCAGCAATGCAACCTTCGGGACGAGTACGATTCTGAACATACCCCTTCAGCACTTTCATATATCTTTCAAACGGATACATCCACCTAAAATATACTGGCCCACATAGACGAACTTCTCTGACAAGATGTACTACTAGATGAACCATGATATCAAAGAATGAAGGGGGAAAGTACTTCTCAAGCAAACACAGAGTAACTACTACATCTTCTTCCAACTTATCTAGCTTGGAAACATCAACAGTCTTTGCACATATAGCATTGAAGAAGAAGCACAAACGAGTTATTGCATACCTTGCAGGCTTCTCCAAAACAGAACGAATTGCCACAGGGAGCAATTGTTGCATTAAGGTATGACAATCATGTGATTTAAGGCCAAGAAGTCTTGAATCTTGTACAGATACAAGATTTTTAATATTTGAAGAATAACCTTCAGGGACCTTCATACCATAGAAAGAATTGCAAACCTCTCTCTTCTCTGCTCTTGACAAATTCCAAGGCCCAGGAGGCAAACGAGTACGTCTTTCTCCATACTCGGGTTGCAAATCAGTTTTGACCCCCATGTTCAATAAATCTAATCGAGCAGCAATCCCATATTTATTTTTTCCAGGGATCTCCAGCAATGTACCAATGATACTATCGCAAACATTCTTCTCAATGTGCATAACATCTAGGGCATGCCTCACAGGAAGGTATTTCCAATACTCGAGATCAAAGAATATTGATTTCTTCTTCCAACAAACTCTGTCACCATTTTCAACCATATGCAGCACTTCTTCTCCGGTTAATGGCTCTGGAGGTATGCCATATTCAGGTTTCCCATTAAAAGCTGCACGTTGCCTCCTATATGGATGATTGATTGGTAACCATTTTCTATGCCCAATGTAACAAATTTTGTGGCCATTTTTCAACCTGTGACTAGGTGTATCATCGCCGCATATTGGACAAGCTTTATATCCTTTAACAACACAACCAGATAAGTTTCCATAGGCGGGGAAATCATTAATTGTCCACATTAATGCAGCTCTGAGTGTAAAGTATTCTCCATTATGTGCATCATACACTCCTCTAATCCCAACCCACAAGGATTTTAAATCATCAATCAAAGGCTCCAAGTAGACGTCTATATCATTTCCGGGTTGTTTAGGACCGGAAATCAATAAGGTTAACATCATGAACTTTCGTTTCATGCACAGCCATGGAGGGAGATTATATGTAACTAAGATAACCGGCCAACAACTATATCTGCTACTTAGAGAACTGTGGGGATTGAATCCATCAGATGAAAGAGCCAATCTCAAGTTTCTCGGCTCATTACCAAACTCAGGCCATTTATCATCAAGAAGTTTCCAAGACGGGGAATCCGCCGGATGAGACATCTGACCGTCAATTGATTTTCTAGCAACATGCCACCAAGTCAAACTCTTAGCTGTCTCATGTGATTGAAACATCCTTTTAAACCTTGGAATTCGGGGAAAATACCACACCACCTTCGCTGGCACACCCTCTTTCAAGATTGCATCTTTGCCTTCCTTCCACCTTGAGATACCACAAGTAGGACAATTAGTTGAATCCTCATACTCCTTCCTATACAAGATGCAATCATTGGGGCATGCGTGCATTTTCTCATAACTCAGCCCCAATGCACACAAAGTCTTTTTAGCCTCATACATGGAGGTTGGTATTGTATTTCCTTCTGGAAGCAAATCGCCTTGAAGTATCAATAATTCTGTAAAACAGACATCACTCATCCCATGTTTTGCCTTCAAATTATACAACTTCACTAATGCCGATAACTTCGTGTACTTTCTACAACCAGGGTACACTGGTTGATCTCCATCCCCAATCACATTGGCAAACTCATACGGATCCGAACCAAAATCACCAAAATCATTATCATCCATATCAATTTCTTCAGACACAAAACTGTACCTACTATGGCCATCATCTTCTTCAACATTTCTGCTAGCATTAGTAGTTGCTTCCCAAGGTTCTCCGTGAAATGTCCAATTCTTATAGCTTTGGTCAATTCCATTAAAGTATAAGTGATCCCTTATAATCCACCC
>NC_034009.1:14580577-14586240 GCF_000346465.2 Prunus persica
CACATTTACACATGGACAACGGATATGTGTGTAGTTAGAAGATTTTCTACAGCAAAGTTCAAAAATGCTTCCACCCCAAACTCATATGCCTTCGATCTTCTATCCGAGTGCATCCATGACTTATCCCATCTCCGACACTATAACCTATTATCTATAATAAAGTGAAAATACAGGCAATGACCCATCACTATAGCAGATTATACAATGATCTAATCGCAAGTAATAAACAACAGAGACGACGGGTTTTAATCAAAAACAGACGTATTTGGCATATATAGACGACGGATTTTCAACAGACGTCGTCTATTATACGTAATACAAACGACGGTTTATGAAAAAACCGTCGTGTATAAGTAATACAACGACGGTAGTTTAAAAACACCGTCGTGTAATCGTCGTCGTACGCCTTAAAATTCGTCGTGTCTCAGTTTATTTTCAAGAACACAAAACCCATTAAGAACACAACATATATATGAAACCAAGCAAGAAACCAACATATACATGAAACCAAGCATGAAAACAATAAATCCATTCCCAATTCAACATAACATAGGGTGATTAAAAGATACGACAAAATTAAATCCATTCCCAATTCAACATAACAGATAATGTAATCCATGAACCCATTAAACAGAAAATCCATGAACCCATACCTATAAGCATTGGTGCACTTTGCACCTTCTCCAGAGCGGAAAATGACAAGATCAAATAAAGGTGTCCTTTTGCTGGAAATCATTTGGAAGTTGGTGATGTGTCTTTTTGTGTTGATTTCCAGCAAAAGTACACCTTTATTTGATCTTGTCATGAACCCATTAAACAGAAAATCCATGAACCCATACCTATAAGCACATTATTAACAGATCGCAAAGCATATACCTAAAACCCTTTAACAAAACAACCTAATATCATTCAATGAATTTACAAGGGGAAGATAGGGTTTGTACTTACAGGTTGGACGAGCTCACAGATTCGACGAGCCTGGAGAGTGCAACTTTTAATTAGAGCAGAAGTGAGAGAGCGAAATGTTATGTCGCGTGAAATCTGAAATTTTAGGTTTCAGGGATCAAAGTATAAGAATAAGAGCCAAATCTAAAAAAATTTAGGTCGCGCGAAAATTTTTAGAGCGCGCGCGTTATAAAACGTCGAAAGAAAAACCAAGGCGAAAGTTCTACAAGTACCGACGTAAATTTAATATTCCACGACGGAAACTTCATTTTTCGGATTAAGAACGTAAGGCCGTTCATTTTTCGGATTAATTTTAAATTTATTTTGAATTTTTTATATAACGACGACTGAAAAACCACGTCGGTGTTAAGAAATTAAAGACGTTGTAAATTATATAAACCGACTTACATATTAAAATAACGTCGTTTAAAGCGTAAACCATGTCGTATGTTTTACTGTACGACGTAAAATATGTATTCCACGACCCAACCACCGTCGTTAAAAATTAATACACTAAACCCATAAAATTAAATTATACAATTTAAAAAATTAAGTTTATAAAAGGTTTTATGGTTTTAAAGCCTAACATATACCCTAGACTACCCAAAAATTATACTTTAAAAATAAACCCCAATAAATAACAACCCTAATCTCTAAACCCTAGACTCTAAACCCTAAACCATAAAACTAGAAGTGATTTTATGACTCATCAAAACAATTTTGTTTTGGATGGTCATTTTAAATTTTTGTTATTCAAAATGAATTTTTTCAAGGTTTATGTGGAAGAAAATATATCAATGACTTCATAGGAGTTGACTTTTCAATTTTCTGATTTATTTTATATTTATTTTGAATATTTTGATATAAAAATAATAAAATATTCTTACCATACAACAAACCACGTCGGTGTTAAATAAATTGTAGACGTTGTAAATTGTAATAGACTACTAAGTCGTTAAAATGACGTCGTTAAAATGAGAAACCATGGCGGCTATTTAACTATACGACGTAAAATATATATTTTACGACTTAACCGCAGTCGTTACATAAACGTCGTCGATTATACCCTGAACCCTTAAGAAATTGAAGATATTGTAAACCATTAACGACTCAATTGTTCAAAGAACGTCGTCTAACTATTTTTTTACGTCGTATTTGTTTAAAACACGCAACAACAAAATACGACGGTTATTGACTTTATTAGGTCGTTGGAAAAGTATTACACGTCGGTTAAGCAATTTGTATGTTTGTTTTTTTTTTAATTTAAGAAAACCTCAACAAATTTTTACATTACATATTATAGAGAAAATTGGTACATTATACATAAATATCAAGTGTTCAATAATTGCCCTGTTTAATAATTTGGAAAACAAACTCTGCCCATTCATTCCGGACTTCATCAATGGCTTCTTGGGGGTATGAAGCTTCCTGGTTTCCCTTGGCATACTGCATAAACAATGACTATTAGGGTTTATAAATAAAAAGAAATTCAATCACAGACGACGATATTTTTCATAACCGACGTAGTATATCCATTCAACGACGTTAATTTTACACGACCGTCGTTGATAATACAAAAAACGACGTGAAATGTATGAAGGTAATTTCTTCTTACCTTATTCTCAAACCCCAAGGAAGGATCCATGATGATGTCCCTCATGAAGCGCATTACATAATACCCGCATTCGACATTGCTGGGTTGCTTTGGTGTGCCTGAGAGAGTTTTTCAAATTACATTTTTACGTCCTGCTCGGGCTATGTGGGTATTATATATTTTTAAAGCACTGTTCACGATGTTTTTGGCCTCTTCATCGACCACACGATTTCCTGGCAGAGGATCCAGAAAATAGACGGTTTCTCTCTTTGCTCTTACAATCAGCAAAATCCAATGACGGCTGCACAAAATTAATATAAAAACGACGGTTATTTACAAAAACGACGTATTATAGTATTTCACACGACGAAGTAAAGTAGCTAACGACGACATTATATATTTATCACGACGATAAATAAATACCGACGTGGTTAGTAGTTTCAAACGACTAAATAAAATAAAACACCGACGTGGTTAGTTTATAAGCTGTCATTTATTGAAAATCATAAAAACAAAATCCTAAGGAGACTAACCCTGGATTGTAAGGCATCATGAAAATCTGTTCACCGTCTGTCTTCTGAAGTCGAGCTGCTACGAGTCGTGATCTTTCAGTTATTGTGCCAGAGTTGGCACTAACTGTAGCAGGGTCGATAAAGCCAACCATACTGCACATATTGGCTTTTTTCAAAACATCGTGTAAGTACCTAAACAAATAAAATAATATAAACAAGTCAGCACACAAAACACGACGGTTATGTATAAAAAAACGACGTATTATAATATTTCACACGACGTACTGAAATAGATGAGGACGTTATAATATATTTATCACGACGGTTGTTAGTTAAGACGACGTGGTTAGTTAGTTAAGACGACGCAATATATAAACCAACGAGTTATTATTTTAGAAGTACAAACCTCATATATACAGCCAATACAGTAGCTCCAATTTCTTCCATGCCTGCAAATTGTGTAATATCTTCAGGCAGGAGGAAGGTATCGCGCTCACCACCAAACACCTCCTTATCAATTGTAAATTGGACTGTCTTATCCTCAGGCAGGAGTGTCGTTTCCACAAAACGACAAAGGGTTTTTAAAGAAGATGGCGCCTCCATTTTTGAATAAGCACCAACTTCAATAACCTGTTTAAAGAAATAAAAAAAATGACGTGGTAATTCAATGAAGACGACGGTTTAAGTAATAAAACGTCGTCTTAAAAGTATTTAAACGACGGTGAAAAAACTGTCGTGGTAATTCAATAAAGACGACGGTTTTATGAATAAAGCGTCGTCTGAAACCATTTAAACGACGGTGCAAAAACCGTCGTTTAAATATTTTATTACGTCTTAAAAAAATTCCGCCGTCTAAGTTTTAAACAAACGACGGATTAAATAAAAATATCGACGTCTGAAATTATGAAAAACAAATAAAAAAGGCAAAGTTATGTGAACATACCTTGTCGTCATGCTTTTCTTCATCTTCTTTCTCCTTTTCTTCTTCCTTCTCTTCATCTCTTTTTTCTTCTTCCTTCTCTTCATCTGGCTGATGTTTCCCCATTTTGGCAGTATCATCCTCCAAATATAGGGATCTCACATCACCTCCAGAGCAGCTAGCTTTGTCAGACATTGGATTTTTGGGGCTTTGGCTAATTCTTGGTTTAAGCATGCTTGGATCAAAATTAGGAATTAATTGAGAAAGCTGACTCAGGAAATGCTCCCTCTCAGCCTCTACCAATTGTTTTGTCCTAGCCTCCATCCTTAAGGCCTCTTCCCTTGCCTTAGCCTCCATCTTTTTAGTCTCTTCTTGAAGGAGAACTCTTAAACTGTCCTTCAAACGGTCGTCAAAGCTCACCCTCTGTGGTTTGGGCAAATTGAAATATTGCCTTGGGGAAACACCAGCACCAACTCCCCTCAGTCTGCCTGGATGCTCGGGGCCCAAAGCCATGGTCAGCACATCATTGCTGCCATCTACTCTGACTTTGCCTTCCGAGACTTGTTTCTGCAATTCATCCTAAAAAAAGATAAACAAAAAAACACACGACGGTTATTTATGTACAAACGACGTATTATATAATTTCACACGACGCAATAACGTATAAACCGACGTTATTATAACTTATCACGACGGTAGTTATACCGACGTGGTTATTTATTTAAAACGACGAAATGAATAAACAACCGACGTCTTATGCTATAATTAAAGATAACAGAGTAGTGATTCCTATTTAGACCGTTAACGACGTTTTTAAAAAATTTTCGACGTGGTAATATCATTCACACGACGCGAAAATGAACCACCGACGTCTTATGCTGTAATTACAGAAAACATAGTAGTGATTCCTATTTAGACCTTTAACGACGTTTTTAAAAACTTTTCGACGTGGTAATATCATTCACACGACGAAAAATATAACATACGACGTAATAAGAATAATTCACAGTTTAATAAAAATTTAAAACAGAGTGATAGTAGGCTTACAATTAATTTTGCTTTCTCTGCCACCTTTGGATCAGGGATGTTACCATGTTTGTCCTGTCTAGCTCTCTTCCATAAGGTAGATCGATCAATTTCTACCCCAGGCATGGTTTCCTCCAATTGATCCTCCAATCCAGCATATCCTTTTCGAGACAATCGATGATTGTACTCGAGTTTCTCCCTAATCTGTGCATGTTGAGAATGCACAGACTCAAAATCTTTGGATAGCCTTGAAGCTACAAAGGCATCCCATTGTGCTTTCTCTATGAATTTATATGTTTCAGGGGGTTGGCTTAATTTCTCCCTGTCATTGGTGTATGGAAGGATATAATGCCTCGTTAGTGTAGACTTGAAATCCTTCCATTTCTTGGAAGCAGAAGCTAAAACAGAGGTCTTGCCCCCTTGGCCTACGACAAAAGCCATGTCAACTGCTTCCCAAATCTGCTCCTTTATATCCTTGGGGATTTGGGACCATTTCTTGTCCACAGTGGGATCCTGGAGCGTGCCAACACACCCATATACGACTGCATCTCAATATGTGCTTGGCAACACCTTTCCCCTTTTATTGTACTCACATTGCCTCAGTTTCTGAGCTTTCTCTTCACACACGAGGCATTGTGGCTCATACCTCGACAGTCTTTGAATCATC
>NC_034009.1:14586340-14588648 GCF_000346465.2 Prunus persica
TTTGCGTGCAATGAAAGCAAGAGGAGATGATCGATGTTTTAGTTCAGAGACGACGAAGAAGACGAGAGGAAGACGATGAGAAACTCTGACAATGCTCTGACAAGGAAAAAAGACGAAAAGGTTTCTCTGGGAGATTGAAATTTTTAATCGGGTTTGGAAACAGTGCATGTGTAAGTCGAAAAGTTGCTTACATATAAAACCATTTCAAAAAAATAATACGGCGGTTACATTTAACTACGTCGTTTTTAACTAAAACGACGCAATATTTTTCATTCGACGTGGAATCATTTCATTTAACGTCGTTAGGTTTAATATAACCGACGTGGATTTTAATTTTTAAATTATGAATAGAATTTTTTTTCCCGTGACCTTTCAGTTTATTTTTCAATTACAGTGCGTTATAAATAGAGTTTTTTTTCCGGAGGAAATTTAAAACGAAGGAAATTAATATTCTGCAATATGTAAAGTTTCTTTTTTGGATGACAGATTTAAATAAAATAAGAATATAAAAACAACAAATGTGTAAGTCAAGTAGACAAAAAGTTGCTTACATATAAAACCATTTCAAAAAAATAATATGGCGGTTACATATAACTACGACGTATAAATTACAAAATACGACGGTACATTTAACTTCGGACGTGGTAAATAAATACGACAGTAGTTTGTAGGTACCGTCGTAGTAAACTCAAAAATTAAAGTACATAAGTAATAACTCGCGTCATGGTATATTATTTAACACGTCGTTTTTATTAATTTACCGACGTGGATTTCTGTAATATACGTCGATCATACCGACGTTGATTTTACAATTTAAACGGCGGTTTTTTTGTAAGGACCGCCGTTGGTTTTAAAAATTTATTCTATAAATTTGTCGCTTTCATTCATTTTCGGTTTACATTTAAGGTTCCAAGTTCTTCCTCTCTCAGTCTCTCATGTCTCAAAGATAATAATTTGGATGTTTTCTCAAAGAGAAATTGAGCTTACTCGCATCAAATATATGTCCACAAGAAGAAGCTTGTCAACTAGCCTTCTCACTTCCTTGATCAAGCCTGATAGGACACTTAGTGCTTCTGAATACTCCTTGCTTTCCATCAAAAGAGATGCAAGCCTGGCCTCCACTCGCTGTCGAAGGAAAGTTCGCTTCTCAGGGAAATCTGAAGATCAGATGTGCCTGATCCTCTGCTTGATTTTCTTGCCTAAGAAGATCCGTCGGATTTATTGTGATAGCCTCTTCCTTTATCCGTAGAGCTTCAGAAGAAGAAGATGGGTTTCAAGAATGCGATAAAGAATAGAAATGGCTTCAGATGGCCTCTAAAGCATGAGCAATTGAATCAGTAGTTTCTGGGAGATATGATGAAGACATTGTCAATGCTTTGAACTACACAAGTCCTGCAGAAAGATATGTTAAAGAAACTGAAACAACGGCGGTTTTCTGTTCTACCGTCGTCTTTTCTCGTCGTCTATATTAAGTTACGATGGCGGTAGATTTATAATTACCGACGTAGATTATTTTGTTAAACGTCGTTAAGTGTACTACAACCGACGTGGATTTTAATTTTAAATTATAAATGGAGTTTTTTTTCCCGTATTCTTTCAGTTTTAGTTTTCAATTCCAAAGCGTGATAAATAGATTTTTCTTTCCCGAGGAAATTTAAAATGAGGGAAATTAATGTTCTAGAATTTGTAAACTAACACGACGCAATATTTGCAAATCTGTGTCATCTGTTAAGATTATGATGTGGAACAGAGTTCCATCTTGTAAGATTTCGTAACCCTTGGGATCTCAGACAAAACTGATTATGTCGGCGGTGTTCTATATAAACCGTCGTGGTTATTTCAATTCTTGTCATTAAGTAGATCTACCGACGTAGGATAAGAAAATCAAAGAAAAAAATTGTTAACAAAAATTCTTATTAAGACGACCGTTAAAATTAAAGGTACGACGTATAAAATGAATAAATACGACGATAAATTTTATTGTACGATTTAAAGATAACGTAGTAGAACTATACGAGAATGACGTCGATATATTTATATTTTCCGTCGTTGTAAATTAATTTAATACGGCGATATTTTGTATTTTAAAGCCGTGGATTTGTTTGTAATTATACGGCGTCTTATACGAAAACCTCGTCGTCTTATTTTATGAGTAAAAACGGCAGTTTTTATTGAAATCGTCGTCTTTACTTTCTACGTCGGTCGATTCATAACTTCTGCCGTTCTTTGTTGGCATTGATTTTACACTGCGGAAATCTGTTTCAAATAGACGTCGTGTTTATTATGTACGTCATTGTTTTTGAACAGC
>NC_034009.1:14590691-14628514 GCF_000346465.2 Prunus persica
GAATCTCTAGACTCAGGAGATGGTGAAGTATCACGTCTGCATGCAGGTTTAGAGATCATGACACTGTTGATTAAATTGGAGATTATCTATCTGAGCATAATTAGATTGTTAATAAAACTTTTGAGATGAATTTTTATTTACTAGATCAGATTTTTAAGGATGTCTTCAATGTAGAAATAATTGCTTAGTGGATTTCCCCATACGTATATCTTAAGACTGATTTTGGGGGGGGGGGGGAAACAAAAAAAAAAGGGGTTCAAAAAAATACAGTATATTATGTTCAATAATAGTATAGCCATGCGGCTATACTATTTGTTAAAAGAAGAGATTTTAAAAACCCCTACAAGAGTGGGTATGAATCGATTTCTTCTTTTTCCTTGGGCTAACTTACCTTACTACCAAGCATATGAATGATCATAAAGTTCGGCCACTATATAATTTTTACAAAATTAGTGAAATACCCAATTGTAGACATGAAACTATAAATATACCCTACATGATTTAATACATATAAACACACCCAAAACACACCCAATTGTAGAAAGCTGTCTATTTTTGTATTTTATTTTCTATGTTAGATTACGTTTTTGACCTTTTGGTTCGAATATTTTGAAACATGCCCAAAACTCGCCAGCTAGGATAGGAATTTCTTGAAATTTACGTTGGTGACCTCGTAACAGAAACCTGTTTGGCAGCCTCAGCAGATCGAATATTCCAAGCGAGCTTCGTTCACTTCTTCGAACGAAGGAAGCTTCGTTCATCTCTTTGAACGAAACGAGTTTCGTTCACCTCTTCGAACGAAGCTCAGTATGATGTGGTTCCAGATCTTCTTTTTCGATTCTTCTGAGCTTAGTATGGCGTAGATTGGAGTTCTATTGCTTCAATTTCTTTTTCTTTCTTGTTTGATTTGGTGATTTTTGGATTGATATGCGTTGCATGAGACTCGATTGGAGCTTGGTGAGATCTGTGATCTTCGATTTTTGAGGTATTCGATTTTTTCTTGTGAATTCATATTCGTTTTTGGAGGTATTCGATTATATTGTAGTCTGCTTTTTGGTGATTTGATGCTCGATTAATTAAGTTGCTGATTAGGTTTTCGTTTCTTTTTGTTTATAATTTGGATTGATTTCAGATTCGTTTTGATTGTGGATTTGCTCTTGTGTTTTGGTTTGAGCTGTGGTGAAAAATTTGTGTTATTCGATTTAATTGAGGTATGCTTTTTCAGTTGAATCTGAGTATATTCGTGTTTTTTCTGTTTATGCGCTATTGGTTTTTGAGTCGACTATAATTCACTGTTAATGCACTCGGCATCCACTGTTATTACTAGTAGTCATTTTTGTTTTGTTTGTTGTTTTTTTGTAGAGATATATATGGATGATTCGAGAGTGGCGAAGTGCACCTATGGTATCCAGTAGAAATTTATTTTTTGTTTTTGTTTTGTTATGTAAGTGATAATATGATAAGGCCTGCCTTAGAATTAGGGTTCATCCAGCCTATTCGACCTCATCCTCCATATATTGGATATAGTTACTGCATTCCACTAGTACCACACAAACTGTCTCGTATCTTTTGAGCCTTGATGTAGGTTATATCACTATGTGTTGTTAATTTCACTTGTTAAAACAATTTAATTGTTATAAAGGGCCCACTAATCTAGTGGTTCGGAGCAATTGCTTCTTTAGACAAGGTCCTAAGTTCGAGTCCTAGCATCCGTGTAGTGTGTGTGAGTTTAATATATTATGGCCCTTTTCAATAGGAAAGATCCTTTAAAAAAAAAAAATTGAAGGCTAATATTAAACTTCATCATCAAGTGATATTTATTATACAAGTGATATTGGAGGAAGAAGGAATCGAGTTTGGGGTCTAAGATGCAAGGATAAATATTTGTTAAGCAATTGAACTACAAACCTCTTGTAGAGATGAGTGAATTTTGAGCAATAGAGAACAAAAGAATTCAATTTTGACACTTTCCGGCCCTGAAAAGTGAATTACCGCTAAAGAAAGGAAGGTTTAATTAATTATAATTGAAATACTTTGTCCTAACTAGTCAAGACTTCTTATTACAAAAATAATTTTATTCTACAATACTTCCTTTAATTTGGGAAAAAGTGGTCCCAAATTCACACTATCATCCCAAATAATAATAATAAACGACCCTAAAAAGAGGTCCCAAATTCACAATATCATCCTAAATAATAATAAAAAAACGTGACTCTCTCTCTCTCTCTCTCTCTCTCTCTCTCTCTCTCTCTCTCTCAGCGTGACTTTCTCTCGATACGCACGCAACAAAAAATTTCCAACGACGATTTCGGTATTCGATTCGAGCGAAATTAGTTGCAAAAGTTTTGTATCGATGTCCTCTATCTAACCCACCCATTTTCCTAGCTCAAAAACCTAAAGAAATTAAATTGGAATGACTGGAAGTTTGGGTGATTTTAGAAGTTTGCCACGTCGTTTCCGGCGATTTTGGCTTCTGTTTTTGTCTATCCATGTATGAATCTTCATCCCTTCCACGTGCTCTAATTGTCTATGCTTGTATCTTGGATCCATTTGAGGTTTCACATATCGTTCAATATAACCCTTGAGAAGATTGTTGAGAGATCTTAGGTTTGGACCCCAGAAACCCATGGATTTGTATTGTAATAAAAAGCGGCAATTGCAATTGCACATAACTCTGTGTAACATAATCTTACAAAGCACGTGGAGGTTGATCGATATTTTGTTAAAGAGAAGTTGGATGTTGAAATTATTTATTTTCCGTTTATATCATCCGAGTTTATTAGGACTATATTTCTTTCCTTTTGTACAGATATTGTGTAATTAGAATTTTATCTAGTTTCCTAGTTTGACCCTATTAGGATTACGTCATTATATTATAAATACCTTATTTTGGAAAAAACTTTTTATCACAAAACGTCCCTGAGGTTTGCGAAACTATCAGATTGCGATATTTTTATTTATTTTTTGTCATTCGTGGTCCTCAAGGTTAACATGCGTGCTCACAAATAGTCCTTACAGTCAGGTTCCATCCAAAAATCTGTTAAATTGATGATGTGGCACACATAAGGACCTCACATATCCAATGATACAACGCCACGTGGATTAAATAAAAATTAAATTTTAAAAAATTAAAAATTACAACTTCTCTCCTCTCTTTCCTCTCCCCATCCCGACCCACCCTCACCTCTCACCATCACAACAGCCTCTCTCTCTCTCTCTCCCTCTCTCTCTAGTCTCAACTTGATCCAAGTACTTCCATGGCGACTGGACTCTTCGCAGCCACAAACCCCAACCCCATCCGTCTAATCCAATCCTCATACCTCACTTGCAAAGCCCCAAATCTGACCCCATTGCTATTCAATAAATCCAAACAAAAACAGCAACACATGGATGACTGGATTTCAAAGAACAGAGGACCAAGAACAGCAGCACATCGCTTCAAAACCTCCTTCCCAGAACTATTGTTCCTCATGGTTCCTCAAAGCCCAGCAAATCCATCTTCAATTCAGAACCATTGTTCATCATTATAAAATATAGGTAGTTGATTGAAGAAGAAACCCAAAATGCCCACACCTTTTTATACATAAATCTTTCAAGATGCAGGTTATACACCCAAAATGAACAAAGACCCGATTTTGCAAACCCCAAACCATTATAGGTTGAGAGGTGGGGTGGGTCGGGGGGAAGGGGAGAGGAGAGATGAGAGAGTTGTAGTTTTTTATTTTTGGTTTAATTTAGTTTTTAAAAATATTTTCTGATTTTTAATATATTTTTTTAAATGCATTTTTTATTTAATTCATGTGGCATCATATTATTGAATATGTGAGGTCTACATGTTGGGCCACATCATCAATCTAATAGATTTTTTAACAGAACCTAACGGTAAGGATTACTTGCGAGCACGCATGTTAACTTTGAGGACCACAAATGACACAAAAAAAACAAAAAAGATGCAATCTGATAGTTTAGCAAACCTCAGGGATGTTTTGTGATAAAAAGCCTTTTGAAAAATGAAATACAACCTGAAAATATTCTACTCATATTGTTTGACTTTTTTTTCACCTGTTTAGTGAATTTATACATTGTATAAAGTTGACACTATAAGTTTCATTTTTTTAATCACATTTCAAACATCATTTGTGACAAATATTATATAGAGCAAAGTATAGTGTTTTATTGTTTTTTACTTTAACGTCCATTCCAGAACAAAGGTAGAACTTTCAAGTTTCAATCGGTGGAGAAATCTTCCGTTGTGTAGGGCATCGTGTTTTGGTGAAAGGATTTACTTCTATCATGCCATGGCTGGCAGTAAAAATCTTTCTCAATTTACGAAAGGGGAGAAAATAGAAGTCTCAAAAGTGGACCTCCATGAGGTATGGTTTATGTGTTAATCCATCAATGAGAAAGAATTATCTTAATTCACCAGGTTAAGTTGTGGAATTAAATTGATAGGCCAAAAGGTAGTATGGGGGCTGCTGAAGTTCCAATGCATATATTCGAGAGCAAAACATCTAGGCTGGTTTCTAAGAAAATGATACTTTGGATTCAAATCCCTCCCTTTATCGTAACCTTTTACCAACAATCAGTTTGGCCTAACTTGATTGCTTATATTCCTTTTTCAATGCTGGGTATGCAGGATTTTGGCTTTTATGGTTTTCTTCTCTCTTTAATGGTAACTTCGATTTGTGTGCCTGCATGTCATTTTTGGGTTTTGGGTTTTGGGTTGTATATGTTTGCAAGAGACCAAGAACGTACGTTTAATCCTAACAAGTAGGAGGTTGGAAAGCTATGGGTTCGATTATCTATAGCTAAAGTTCGTAACTTTGCAAGAAAATAGTTTGTATGCTCCAAGGGCTTTTGATGAATTATTTTGTATGGTAGATATTCATATTTGGTGTTGTGGTTTGTATGAGAATGACTTGGTAAAATTTATGGAAAGGAATATATGAATATTTATGAAACTGTATGTGGCACCATTGAAATAGTCCATTAAATGCAAATGAAAACCCAAAATTGTGAAAAGCAATATACACAAACTATCACGGTATAAAATAACTAAACTCGTCGTCTCAAGTTTAGCTAGACGACGAAACTCAAATAGACGACAGTTTTTACACTAGAACTGTCGTTTGAAAATTGTCATCTAATGCCTTACAAAAGACGATGCTCACTTATATGACGATTTTGCGTCACACAAGGCGGTGGATCACTGTCGTCTAAGGCATTTTTTGTTCTAGTCTATCCAAAAGTTCAGCCTCAAGAGCAGGTCCCCATCCAATAGAAGCTGCAGGACAGCTCAATCAAAACCGAACCAGTAGAATCACGAAAAAGAACCTCCATAATAACCAGCACGCCCCAAAAAAACCCCTAACATCCCCCCGTCAGGATTCAACTTGACCCAAGAAGTCGGAGGATGCCACCAAAGCACCTAAACTAAATAGTGTGAGAGGAGAAATGATTTATTGGGATATATATCATGCAAATTTCATTTTACTGGACATCTCCTGCACATCATAGTGGTACACTTCCTCTGCAAGGACTGTAATGGGACAACTGAAAAAAATCCCGGAGTGAAAGTGCAAGTGTACGTTGTCGCCACACACGTAACGTATACCGTTATATTTTCTGCAGAACCAATAAAACTACCCAACAGAAAACTAAATATCATGCTTGGTAGAAAGTAATTGTGCTTGTATATGTGAGCAGAACTTTTCATTGCCCAAACACATTCCAACTTGTTTTCTCTTGCATTCCGCAAATCTGCCCATACAAACTGAATCCCATTTTAAAGATGACAATGGAATACAAACAACAAAAACTACAAATTACTAAACTTGAAAACAAAAAACACAGAACTAGCAACCTAAATCATAGATTATTTGCCAAAAACTACCCAAAGAAAAACACCAACCAATCATATATTCAATTCCATTTCATTTTTATTTTCCACCCAATGAATTAGATAAGCTTTTCTTTTTTACCCCAATTTCAAAAAGAAGATGAAAGAGCTAGGTGAGACTGAACTGAAGAAAACAAAAAGCTCAGTGTTTTCAGAGTTGGGTCAACCCAGCAAAAACACATTGCTGATAAACACCTCCACGGGTAAGATCAAGTGACTAAACTTTCAAAAATTAAAAATAGTCGCACGAAAATAAAAAAATGTATCCAACAGAAGCCAGAACATAACATAGTTCCAGGGCAAATATCTAAATCTGCGAAAACTTAACATCCTCAAAGTTTAACTATTAATACTAACTACTTAATCATCAAACAAACTGAAACCAATATCTTCATCCGATTCCTCAGCAGGCTCCTCCTTTTTCTCTTCCACCTTGGCGGCAGCAGCTGGTGCAGCATCAGCAGCAACAGGGGCCACAGCAGCAGCAAACTTGCTAGGGTCCTGCATTTGCACTCCACAATTAATCACATGCACTAGCAATGGAATAGAAAATCAATCACACAAACAAACGGAAACAATCAGTTGGGAATATAGCACAGCACCTTCAAATACTCCTTGACCTTCTCTGCTTGTGGGAAGGTATACTCTGTGGCAAGAGAAACTGCCAGCACATTCTTGTATGCGTTAAGGAACATGTGTGGGGCAGCTGCAAGCGTTGGGTAAGCAATGGCCAACGCCAATGAAGTGACCATGGAGACACCTAAAGCAAACTTCACCATGAGGTCATCCTCAGTCAGATCCAGAACCTCAGGGCTGAAGACAGAACCATTGTCATAAACGGTCTGGACAACAAGACCGTAAGAGAATGGCCTAATTCCAAGCTTTGCAAGGAGGGCAGCCTCAGAAGACCCAACCTTGTCACCCTTCTTGATAAGTTCAACAGGGGTAATGATTTCAACAGTACCCTTGTTAATCTTGGTTGGGATATTCAAGACCTGAAATACAAAACGTGCAAGTAAGAACTACTGATCATCAACAGGAAAGTGAAAAAGTTACAATGGTGAAAGGATCTTATCACAGACCTGGAAGAAAGAGGTCTGAGATGGGTCCAGCCCAGTGTTTCCAGGAGGGACAACGACATCAATTGGAGCAACTAAACCAACACGAGCGGGAGCTCCAACCTATTTAAATTCAGGAAAAACACAGCAAGAAGATTACACCCAGATGCCGTAAAACATACAAATAAAATGAATGGAAAACAATCAACAAAATATCATGAAACACACTTAAGCATGTAAACAAGCATAAGTCAATATATACAATTTGAGGCATACCCTAAACAAGACAAACAAACCACATATGCATACTATGAACAAAACCATTCAATTTAGAACTCATTTCCTATACTTCAGATTTACTCAAGTATAGTCTTGTTCTTATGGCTGATGAATACACTAAATCTAATACCAATTAAGAGCTACACAACAAACTAGTACGGATTCAATGTGTATTGTAAACAATTATAAATTATAAATCATCACATCTATAACCCACAAAAATTAAGAAGAGCCTGAAATCGAACAAATACAATAATAGACAGGAAGCGAACGTTCGTACCTTGTACTTGGCAACCTCCTCGCTGACTTCCTTCAAATCACCCTTGGTGAAAATCAGACCCACATTGCCCTAATACACAGACCAACAAGAATCAACAAATGAACATTTCAAACGAAAGCAGCAAGAACAAGCAGATAGAAGCTTACCACAAGAAGGGGGACGAGGTTCAGGTATACATTGTTGCCGGTCTTCTCAGCATGGATTCTGATTGACCTCTTCATCATAGTGTTCTTACCCATCAGAACAATGGAGTCTCCACGCAGACCCTTGCGGATGTTCTGCAGCTGATTGGAGCCAACGTTGTCTGCAGCCACGATGAGGATCTGGCCATACTCATCGAGAAGCTGGCACAGCTTAGAGTCGTATGCGATCTTCTTCTCGGCCTTGGAGGGTTTTGGTGCCATTTCTGCTTTGGGATTGAGAGTATGCGTTTACTGAAAATAGGGGTTAGGGATTGACCAAAATCGAGGGCCAAGACGAAGCTAGGGCTCTATCAAGGCGGACAGCGACGGTGCCGTCCCTTTAACCTCTCTTTCTCGTGAGATTATAGAGTTATGGAGACTGCTGAAGCGGCGTGTACTGAATTCTTCCCAGAGCAGATGAGGGAAACCCTAAGTTGGTTTGTCTAATTTATAGAGCCCTCAAAAGGCCCAAAATGGGCTGGCTCATTTTGAAACGGGTCAACCTGGGTTTAAAACAAAGAAATTTGAGGGTCAATAAAAAAGGCCCAAATGACATGAGAAACTCCGTGTAAGCCTAAGAAACAAAATCAGCAACGAACCAAACCATGCCATTGAAAATCATTTGTAGCCAAAAAGATTAGCAAGTTCCGTTGTAGTCTAGTTGGTCAGGATACTCGGCTCTCACCCGAGAGACCCGGGTTCAAGTCCCGGCAACGGAAATGTACTTTTGTTTTTTGTTTCAATTGTCTCCCAATTTAAGTTTTATATGGTTCATGTTTTTTTTTTTAATGCTCTTGATTTGGGGCTGTTCTACAATTATTATATTTTTATTTCACATTTCTATATTACATGATGTGGCATGTCCATATTATATATTATATCAATTAAATCAATGAAGTGTATTTCAATTAAGACAATTAGAAAAACAAATATTGGAATAAATCATAAAAGAAAAGAAAATATTAAATAATTTTAATTGATATAGTTGTCCACCTCAGCTGCCACATAAAATAGTATAGGAATGTGGTATACAAATGTGATAAGAGTAGCATTATTCATATTCGAAGTGTTTAGGTGCGGAGTCAATATGAAGTTCTATTATTGACCGTCAGATTACTTCTACAATGTGGATTTAAAACATGACTATGAGAACTCATTGTCATATTTGATGGCAATACAAAGGTTTTCCCTACATCTGAGCCAAAATTTATCCCTATGCATTCATTTCATCCCTTGTTTTGCAATATCATAGGTGAGAAATGTTTTATTCTTCAACATAATTTTGCATCTTCGTTGTTTTATTTTACTTTCTGATATATGGGTATTTTCTATTTTACTTGTACAAAGTTTTCTAATTTTCTTTATGGTATGGGATTGCTTACTAAAAAGATAGGGTTTTGTTGGAAATAACTAATGTATGGGTTATTCTATTTTTTGTTATTTTTTGTTTTAAAAGATGAAAATTGAGAGATGGGAAGTCCAAATGAAGGACTTAGGACATATGAACTTATGAGAGATACTAACGAAAATGATTCAGACTTAGTTTTTTAATTCTCATCAGCATGTACCAAAAATTAGGCAAGAGTTTGAATCACTTGAGAAGTGCAGTTTTGAAGATAAGAGAATGAATGAAATACATAAGAATGAATGAAATACATAATTTCTAACTTTTTGGAGGGCCACAATCATGCTTTGACATGCCCTCAAATGGTACATTTGTTGAGACATTTCTGGAGTTAATAAAGTATTGGCACAATGATTTGATGATGTTAATATTGGATATACAAAGAAAGATTTTCACAAATGTTGAGTGAGCAACCAAAAAAATGAATATTTATTTTTTTATGATGGAGGCTAACGATGATGAAGTAGTCATGTATTGGCACTCACATATATAATAAAGGGAGGACAAGAGAAAGCAATGAATAAGAGTAAACGTTATTGCCATGGATGTGGGCAAACTAACATATATATATATATATATATTGTTTGGGCCTAAATTCGACACACCAAAGAGATCCAGAAACAGGCCCGTGGTGAAATACTTATCCAGTCCCAAAAAGACCCAAAGCTGTCATATTGGGCCTTTGAAAATCAGCCCACAAAATATTGTTTAAACTCAAGCCCAAGAGACTAAAGACACATTCACGTGGCTACCTCACCTCTCTGGAAAGTCAGCAAATCCAACTAGAGTTTTTATGTGAGAAGGGACGTTTCTGAAAACACTGCCGAGAAAGAAAAATCAAAGGGGCGTCTATGATCAGAGACTTTTTGCTCCAAAGCAACACACCATCTTCTAAAAAGATTTCGCAAATCACGTTTTCAAGAGCAAGAGACAGGGAGTTGTTCAGAAAATACAAAAGAAAAATCAAAACCGCCATAGGATCAGCTCACACAGACGGTGGCATTAAAATAAAAAAACCGTCAGCCAGGAAACCAGGGAAGGGATCGCTATAGGAAATGACCACTGGGAGTCTATCTGCCATAATTGATAAAAATCTTTCCTGCTTTACGTTTTTTGAGAAATCTTTTGCCGCCCATTATTAAAATTTAAAACCACCTTCAAAAGGAGGGTCTCTTATAAAAACAGAAACAGGCAAGAAAGAAAAGGGACATTCTTTTCATCAATCAATCAAAAAAATACAAACAGGAAAACAGCTCTAGATCAGAATTCCAAAGTTCAGACTTAGAAAATAAGTCCTCTGAAAGCGAGATCCCTCTCGTTACAAATTTGGTTCAGCAAAAGCCAAAACAAACACAGCTTGAGTTTTCACAAATATGAAAACCTCAACAAATTTTATAGCATAGTTCCAGCTTGTTAAATCCTCGAGAATAGCCACTTCTGTCCTTTCAAACTGAAGAAGTCGCAGTTCTGCCCGCTCGAAAAGTCTCCCAAGACTTGAAGTAGATTAAAGCTCTGCCAAAATTGAACTTTGGTATCGATTTACAACTGAAGCCAAGCAGCTAAAGTTGTTGACAGTGCAGTCCAGCATAGACATACCCAGTCCAGCCCGGATCAGAAGTTTCTACCCAGGCAGAAATGAGATTCCAGCCATCTTTTTGCCTTTCTAGAGTTGATTTCTCCATTCTTAATTTTGTAAAAGGCAGTTCTGCCTGAAACAGTACTTCATTATTATCTATTCTGGCCAGAACAACCATCTTGATACTGAGATAAATTGTGAAAGTCCTCACCAGTCTGAGGCAAGAAAAGAACTTACTTGGGAGATATTCCTCACCCAAATTCACAATCGTTTGTTTTAGAAGTCAGTAACTTGAGGCGCAGGTTATCCACTCTAAAAATGAGTCTGCTAGAATTTACATTGCTAGCAGTGGCACGCTCGCACACCAAAGAAAGCTGACTTGTTGACCAACAAGTGGTCTCCAAGCTAGTGGGGAACTTCGCCCTTCCATATCAGGAGTTAAACACGAAAACGGGTGAACAATTTGGCACGCCCGGTGGGATTTCTCAGTATACAAACTCGGACAGAATCATTCACAGATTTACAAAAGCCAGAAGATCTAGTCAGAACCCACACCAGACATGGAGAAAAACAAGATGGTTCTCAGAGAAGGCCTCGAATCAGAAGAAAGCGACGCTAGGCAGTCTGCCCACGGCAGTACAGGAAGCAGACGTTCCTCCGACAAGAGGTCACAGTACAAAGGAACCAGGACACTCTCGATAACATGACAGCCATGATGCAATGGCAGGTAAACAGACAGTTCCGGAAGGACCGAGAATCCGCCATGGCCAGAAATCCGAACCCAGATCCTGTAATCCAGCACTTGGATCTTCCTTATGGCCCTTCGCCAGGACTAATATGGCCATACCAGGAAAATCCTCTAGTGGCACAGATAGCTGGAGTGCCAAGCCACACAGAAATTCAGGCTGGTCCGAGGGAGAGGGCCCTTCCTAATCAAGAACATCAGGCCCCAACCCAACCAGATAACCTGGCGCTGGCTCAGAACCAGCCAGGACCTCAGCTCAATTCACATCATGCAGCCCCGCATGATCAACCTTTGGCGCTTCTGCCTGAAGCACCGGCAGTATTGCCATATAGACCCAGAAGGATGGACCCTAATCCATTCCCTCCACCTGCAAGAGGGAGGAGAGGCCGAGGGGGGAACAACCTTTTTGCTAATCATGACAGGAATAGACCGGGGGCAAACTGGAGGAATCATCCAGAAGTCGAAGAGCAGGAAGAACACAGGGAGGAAGTTCCACCCAGACCACTCAGGGCAGAGCCCAGGTTTGATTACGTTCAGCCAGAACAGGGACAAATTGCTCCCCCAGTCAATGCTTTAAATGACGTAGGGGCATTGCGAAGAATGATCAGAGAGATCATGGAACCCGAGGCTAGAAGAGGGGAAAGGCCTACTTACAGAAAGCCATACCCAGCCTACATCGATCAAATACCGTTGTCTCCAGGTTTCAAAGTGCCAAACTTCACTTTGTTTAACGGGGAAGATCCCCATGCTTCCTCAGTCGAACACATAGGCAGGTTCTCCGTCCAATGCATAGCTATGGAAAACAACCCTCTACTGAAATTAAGGCTTTTTGGCAACTCTCTCTCTGGGCAAGCTTTTACCTGGTACACCAGCCTGCCAGCTAACTCTGTTCAAACCTGGGAACAGATGGAAAACGTCTTCCATGACTACTATTACAGGATTCAGCCAGAAGTCACCATCAGTGATCTAGCTGCCCTCAAGCAAAGTGAAGATGAACCGGCGCAAGATTTCATAACCAGATTCAGAAAGCTCAAGATGAAGTGCCGAATCCCAATGGAAGAAAGACACTTCATCCAGATGGCCCAAGCCGCCCTTAAAATTTCTCTCAGGAAAAGGTTCGACGGGATAGTGTTCGGAGATCTGGCAGAACTGGCTGATAAGGCATCCAAGTATGAAGAGCTACTCAGGGAAGAGCAGCAAAGGAGGAACTCCTCCAAAGGTACATACTACAAAACCCCTTCTTCTTCAATCTACCTGATCGAGGTGGAGTCACAAGAAGATACAGAGGAATCAGAGGAGAAAGAGGTTTCAGTGGCAGAAATGGCAAAACTGAAACATCCCATCAGTTGCAAAGCCCTCACAAAGCCACCCAAAGACCAAAAACCGCCACCATTCACAGGAGGATTCGTTCCAAACAAACCAACACAGAACAAGGTTTACTCTTTTGACTTAACCAAGGTCGATGCCTTGTTCGACGAAATGCTACTGCAGAAGGCAATAGAGACGCCTCACAGAATACCCAAGCCGGAAGAACTCAAAGGCAGACAGTACTGCAGGTGGCACAACTCTTGGAACCATTCTACCAATAGCTGTGTCGTTTTCAGGGACGTAGTACAAGAAGGAATAACGGCAGGAAGGTTGAAGCTGGCAGAAAAACCACCATCCGTCACAACGGATCCTTTTCCTCAACCGCAAGTCAATATGGTCAACTTAAATTGGCCAGAACAGAGGAAAACCGACCCTATCACAGATGCTGGTTGCAGC
This sequence comes from Prunus persica, assembly GCF_000346465.2. Taxonomy (NCBI): domain Eukaryota; kingdom Viridiplantae; phylum Streptophyta; class Magnoliopsida; order Rosales; family Rosaceae; genus Prunus; species Prunus persica. The sequence continues at coordinate 14,603,880 of NC_034009.1, forward strand.
AGAGGCAGAAGAATCATAAGGGAGACCAGTCAGATACCAAGAGCGACCATCTCGGCTGGGGTAGTGCTCTGCAGTAGGTGCAAGTGTGAAACAGAGCTAGAGGTGGTCCTAGACAAGAAAAATCAGCCCACACCTAGTGTCTTTGACAGAATTGGAACTATATCCCGAGACAAGACAAGGCAGAAAAGCTGTCTTAGGCCTGCACACTACGGCGAGAGGAGGATGGAGCAACCCAGGAAGGAAATACCAGTCAAGACGCCCGGAAACGAAAGACCCTTGGCAACGATCATAGAAGGGAGGTGGTATTCCGTAGGAAGAAGCGGTAGACCGACTCTGGAGCTGACCAGAACCCAGAAAAGAAGAATCCAGAGGCAATACTGCACATATCTTAAAAGCCAAGATAATACGCAGGTACGTTCACAACCCAGTTCTGCCGGGAAAGGAAAGAATCCTGAAACACTTCCCCAGACAGAACAGGAAGCTTGCCAGTCAAGGGAATTGCTGAAAACAGAGCCACCAGCCAGGTCTCATATCCATATAGCCTCGTCGTCCGGCAGCCATCCTGACACCACGCAGACACCAGAGAAATCCGGGTCTGCCCCATTACAAAAAGAAGACGACTACGCTGAGGAATATGAAGAAGAGCAATTAGACTATGAACCTTCTGCGGATGATCAGAAAGAGCCTCTCGAACTAACAGAACAGGATGACTAGACGGAAGAATATGGGGAAGAATTAATGGAATTTGGTGAAGAATTGGACCCAGAAACAGAAGCTTTTGGCGCAGAATTAGAAAACCTCCTACAGGGTGATCTGGGAATCAACATGGTATTCATCCTACCAGGTGAATTCAGGGCTACCGAAGGACAAGAAAGCACTTTGGAAGGGGACGTTTTTTCCCAGGAGAGCTTTGAATGTAGGTTGGCAGAAGCAGAGGAGCCGCCAGAACCGCAAGCAGACGACCCTAGGACAGGCAGAACAGCCAATAAACCAGCTACAGGGCAGCCTTGCTTCGCCAAGCCAACCAGAGAAATGGCAAATCACCTCAGACCGCTGTTTATAACGGCAAATCTTGGAGGTATTCCTATCTCCAAGATCATGGTAGATGGAGGTGCAGCCATTAATCTATTGCCCCACAGAATGCTGACCAAGTTGGGCAGAACAGAGAGGGATCTAATTCCAACACGATTAACCGTCACCAACTTCGCTGGGGGCATCACCAAAATACACGGCATCTTAGATGTAGATGTCGTAGTCGGAAGCAAAGAGTTGAAAATAGCATTCTTTGTTATAGACACTACCTCCACCACCTACAATGCACTATTCGGCAGGGATTGGATTCACCAGAGCCTTTGTATCCCTTCCACCCTCCACCAGCAGTTAGCAATATGGGATGAAGAAGGCTGCATGGAGATTATAGAGGCCGATCCACGGCCATTCCTACCCTCTGCCATGTGCTTTGAAGCAAGGTATTATCATGATGACCTCGGTCCCTACACTTTCCTTGGAGTCAATCAGAACGGCCGCCCCCATGGCGTCACGGCCCAAAGACTCATTGAAGAAGGTCTAGCCAGTTCTCTAGAGGACTGGAATAGACTTTCTTGTGCTGAACTTCCAGAATTCTGATGTTTAGTCCCAGTCAACTGGACAAGGATCGAGCTGCAACAATCCGATCCATCACAAAAAGATTGTTGATATACTGGGGAGAAAGGAGGCTTTTCATACAGAATCCAGCCATCAATATGGCAGAATTCACCCATGAAAGCACAAAAGAACAAGAGGAGGAAGTTTTACAGGAGGAAGTGTTGGAATTTGCACCGGCAGCACTAGATGACTCCCTGCCAGAAGTAGAGGATCCTCTACAGGAGATAGACTTGGGGACAGAAGAAGATCCAAGGCCTACTTTCATCAGCGCGCTGTTAAAAGAACCACTCAAGGTTGAAATCACGGCACTTTTGCAGGAATTCAGAGATTGTTTTGCCTGGCATTACCACGAGATGCCGGGATTGGACAGGCAGTTAGTGGAGCACAAGCTGCCAATTAAAGATGGCTACCTTCCAGTCAAACAGGCCAGAAGAAGAATGTCTATGGACACAGAACTGAAGGTCAAAGAAGAGATAGAAAGGTTGCTCAAGGCAGGATTCATCAGGCCAGCCGTCTATGCCGATTGGTTAGCAAATATTGTACCTGTTCTCAAAAGAAAAACAGGGGCAGTTAGAATCTGCGTAGATTACAGGAATCTGAATGAGGCATCTCCTAAAGATGAATACCCTATGCCAATGGCAGACATGCTAGTGGATGGAGCCGCTCATAACCAGATGCTATCTTTCATGGACGGCAATGCAGGTTATAACCAGATTATGATGGCAGAACAGGACATCCACAAGACAGCCTTTATGTGTCCTGGACATATAGGTGCTTTCGAGTATACTGTAATGCCTTTCGGTTTGAGAAATGCGGGAGCTACCTACCAAAGGGCAATGAATTCTATTTTTCATGATATGATAGGACATTCTTTGGAAGTATACATAGATGACGTGGTGATTAAATCCCCTAAGGAAGGAAATCACGTAGCAAGCCTAAGAAAGGCATTCCTGAGAATGAGGCAGCACAAGCTAAAAATGAACCCCAAAAAATGTGTTTTTGGAATCCAGGCAGGGAATTTCTTAGGATTCTTGGTCCACCAGAGAGGTATAGAGGTTGACAAAAATAAAGCAAAATCCATCATAGAAGCTCTACCACCTCGGAACAAGAAGGAACTTCAGAGTCTCTTAGGAAAAATCAATTTCCTAAGGAGATTCATATCCAATTCTGCAGGAAAAATCCAACCTTTTTCCTCCCTGTTGAGACTGAAACAGGAACAGACATTCAAATGGGAAGAACAGCACCAACAGGCTTTCCAGGAAATAAAGCATTACCTCTCAAATCCACCAGTTCTGTCCCCACCAAAAAGGGGCAGACCCCTCAAACTTTATGTATCTGCATCAGAAGTATCCATTGGAAGTCTGCTAGTTCAAGATAACAAAGAAGGAAAAGAACAGGCAGTCTACTATTTAAGCAGAACATTGACAGAGGTGGAAAGAAGGTATTCCGCGATAGAAAGGCTTTGCCTGGCCTTATATTTCACTGCTGTAAAGCTCAGGCACTACATGCTGCCACATACTATTTATATCATTGCCAAAACAGACCTAATCAAATACATGCTGACAAGACCAATGCTAAGGGGCAGAATTGGGAAATGGACTTTGGCTTTGACAGAATTCACTCTCAGATATGTCCCCCAGAAAGCTGTCAAAGGGCAAGCTGTGGCAGACTTTTTGGCAGATCACCCGGGAGAGGAAATTGAAGACATGGATTCTTTGGACATAGCAAATGCAGATCTGTTAACTAGAGCTCATGTTTGCCTTAACAATCCAATCTACTCGATTCATCTCACACCTTGGAAATTATATTTTGATGGATCGAAGACAGACAAGGCTTCAGGAGCAGGAATTGTTCTGGAAGAACCATTAGGGGTCAGGCATTGCTATTCTTTCCAGCTAGATTTCCAATGCACCAACAACAGGGCCGAATATGAGGCTTTGATTATAGGGCTCGAGATGTTGGTAGAATTAGGAGTCCAGTCCGTGGAAATCTTGGGAGATTCCATGCTTGTCCTAAAACAGATTGCTGGAGAATATAAGTGTCTGAATCCCTCTCTGGCTGTATATCTAGTGGCAGCTAGAAATCTATTGACAGAATTCAGAGAAGCTACTTGGGAACACATCCCAAGGGAGGAAAACTTCGCAGCCAATGAACTGGCTCAGGTAGCATCAGGCACACAAATGCCCGAAGACTGCGTCCAGAGGATCATCAAGATAGGAAGGAAAAGTCTACCGTCAGTTCTGACTAGAGGAATGGAGATAGAAGTCAATTCTGCCTCGATCACTGAAGATGATTGGAGGGAGCCTATCATGACTTACTTACGATACCCCACTCTGCCCTCTAAGAAAAGAGTCAGGATCATGGCTACAAACTATCTCATGTGGAATGAAGATTTGGTCCGGAAAAGTAAGGATGAGATACTGTTAAGGTGTCTCGGAAAGACAGAATACATGAAAGTCATGGGAGAAACCCATGAGGGGATCTGTGGAGCTCACCAAGGAGGAAGAAAGATGTGCTGGTTAATCAGAAGGTATGGCTACTTCTGGCCAACCATGATGAAGGATTGCATCGACTATTCCAAAGGATGTGAAGCCTGTCAAAGGCACGGCCCAATCCAGCAGGTTCCTTCGGTTCCCATGAATCCAGTAGTAAAGCCATGGCCTTTCAGGGGATGGGCAATGGATCTCATTGGCAAAATCTATCCAGCCAGCAACCAGCAGCACTGTTTCATCATCGTTGCCACAGATTATTTCACCAAGTGGGTAGAAGCCAAGCCAGTAAAAACCACAACATCTCAAGAGATCATCATCTTTATAGAAGAACAGATCATACAGAGATTTGGCATTCCGGAATCAATCACAACTGATAGGGGTTCTTCTTTCATATCTAGGGATATGCTAGATATGGCAGAAACATTCAAGTTCAAACTGCTTCAATCTACCCCCTATTATGCTCAAGCTAATGGACAGGCAGAATCAAGTAACAAGGTGATTATCAATATCATCAGAAAAATGCTAGAGAAGAATCCGAAGCAGTGGCATGAGAAGTTGTCAGAAACTTTGTGGGCATACAGAACGTCAAAAAGAGAAGCAACTGGCATGACTCCCTATGCTCTGACCTACGGTCATGATGCAATTCTGCCCATGGAGATAGCAGTCCAGTCCCTTAGAATTGCTCACCAGCACGATCTCACTGGGGAGGATTACTCTCAAGCCATGTTGCTGGAATTGGAAGGATTGGATGCAAGCAGAATTGACACCCTCAACAAACTCTTAGCAGGAAAACAGGCTGTGTCGAGAGCCTACAACAAAAGAGTCAAAAACAAGAGTTTTGAAGAGGGAGAGATAGTCTGGAAAGCAATTCTGCCCCTTGGAACACACATAGCTGGATATGGAAAGTGGTCACCTACATGGGAAGGCCCTTTTATAATTAACCAAATCCTCGGAATGGGGGCATATAGGTTGCAGGACCGAGATGGGGTTGTTCACTTCGCCCCAATCAATGGCAAATGGTTAAAGAAGTTCTATCCAACCATGTGGCCCAATCAATGGCAAATGGTTAAAGAAGTTCTATCCAACCATGTGGGATTCGCAGGCTGTACAAACAGATCCCGGGATAGGAGAGGAACAAGATTGACCTTTTTGTTTCTTGAAAAGGAATCTTGTTTAGATTTGTTTTTACTTTAAAGTTGTTCTGTTTTTACTGTACCTTCAAAACCATGTCCGGTTATTTCATCAAGAATAAAAAGCAGTAAAAATGCTTTGAAAGCTTATATAAAATAGCCACCTTTGCGGCAAATTATTCGAACAAAAGAAAGAAGAAGCTAAAATCCTAGCTTTCTAAGAGTCTCTTGCAGGTTCGCTTTCTTGACAGAAAGCTCTTTCTGGAGCAGCACCCCCTGGTGAATTGAAGCCTCTGCAATCTCCAAAGCTGGCCTGGAGGCTGCAACCATACTTTGCACAAGAAAAGTGGCCTTAGTTTTAGAACTCAGTCCAGCCCCAAGCCTGCTCTGCACCTCCCTGCATTCTGCCAACTGTTTTTGGAGTTCCTCAATCTGCTTCTCCAGCTTATCCGCGGTAGCCTTGGCCTCCTTATATCCAGCCACCATCTGATCCAGTTCTGTTTTCTGCCTAGCAAAGTCAGCCAGATTGGCTTCATGTGTGGCCTTGCAGAACTCAGAAGTTTTGAACGTAGGCCTAAGATCTTCATAGCGATCATGCAGGTTAAGCACATCTCGGGCCAGGCTTAGGCCCATCTCAAGAATAGGCCTCGGAGCCATGTTCTGTCTATGCAGCAGGTCCAGGTCCTTCATCAGCTGATCAAGAGCCCCTGTATCTTCATCAAATTCCAGCTCGGTGGACTGCCAGATTTTCAACCTCTCCATGGCTTCCTCCACCGCCCTAGATTTTGCTTTGCCTGGAGGAGAGCTGAGTTTCTCCAGTCTGTCCAATTGGGCATCCAGATCCATGGCCTCAAACTCTTCAAGTTCTGGATCAGCAAAAGAAGCCGTGGCAGATGATCCTGGGAAGGAATGAATAGGCATCTGCAGAAGAGAACATAAGTTAATACCAGGCAGAAAGTGGAAGATAAAGGAGGCTCAAAAGTTATTAAAAACTTACAGCGACAATGGGAGGCTTTAGGGGGCTGGATACCGTAGCCAGAACACCAGTAGCCTTAGGCGCTTCCACCTGGAAAGACTACAACTGTTAGAACAGACAGAACAGCAGGAAAACATGAATAGTCAAGGAGGAAAATTACCACAACCACAGGAGCAGCTGCAGTCGTTTCCACTTCAACCTCCGGGACCACAACGGTTAATTCTGCCTGATCCACGGGGTCTGATGCAGATGGCTCCACCTGATCCTCGGCCTCTGGAGCGGCAATAGAGTGTTCTGCCTCAGCATCCTCAAAAAGAGCCAGTTCTGAGCTGGTCAGCTCAGCACTCGGACCCTTTTGTTGCTTCTGCGCCAAGGCAATGCTCTCCGCTATCACCTCAGCAGGAATTTCATCCTACAAAAAGGGGGTCAGAACAGAAGGAATGAAGCAAAAGAGGAACTAGTGCGAGTCACAGACTAAAACTCACCTCGTCTTCCACCACTGCCACCTTCTCTTGGGGCACCTCCTCCAGCTCTCGCAGCTCTTTTTCCTGCTCCACCTCCTCAAAGGCTTCTCGCAGCTCATCGTCCGTCCCAGAAGTAGCGGCTGGGATTGCTGCGGCTTCTTCTGCGGCAAAGTATTCCACTTCACCCCTCTTCTTAAGCTTTTTTAACTTAGTAGGAGGAGGAGAAGGACTCCCAGCTGGACAGAACAGAAGGAAAAGATTAGAAAAGAGAAAACAGAATAAATCCAGAGAGAACAGTTGGAATGCTCTAAACTTACCAGGAATGCCAGGCCGCGCGGTACTATCCAGAGGGGGAGCAAGCCCTTTTCTTTTTCTTCTACCAGAAGGAACAGCCTCGGCAGGGGTTTGTTCTGCCTCAACATCATCCTCTTCATCAGCAGAAGGAAGCTCCAGATCCCCGGCGGCAATAACAGAAGAGACTGCACCAAGCAGTTAGAGGTTAGAAGCCAATCCAACAGGAAAAGACAGAAGAAAATTAAAAAGGAAAGGCTTACCAATCACTTCTCCAGCCTGGACAGACTGTCCACCCACGTTCTTTGTCAGGGAAGGATCTAATAACAGGCAGAACATAGGTTAAAAACAGATTATCAAGACAGAACAAGTCCCAGACAGAATCAAGTATCTACCTTCTATGATTTGCGCATTAATGTCCTTGATGGTCTGGATCATATGCGCTTTGGCCTCCCCCTCCGCAAAAAGATGCCAGTTCTCCCAACCGTCAAAAAGCGTTTTGAGGGCAGTAACAGAAGCTGGTAGATTTTGGAATCTGGTTTGCCACCAGGCGTCAAAATCAGCAGAACTGCAGGAATTTGGCTCCCATGAGGGATAGAGGGCATCAGTGCTATTATTTATCTTGTTCACTGCACACCGGGCGTCCTTGTGCACCTCCAGATCATCTACATCCCTCCAAGAAGAGGCCCGATTGCAACTCCGGTATGATTTCAGCGGAATAAGCTGAGGACAGCCAAGCTGCCTTGCACAGAAGTTAGGATGATAGACTTCTGCCCCCAGATGATAGTTTGGAGGTTTGCCCCCACCATGAGGCAGATCTCTAGGCAGAGTAATGCTCAAGAACTTCTTTCTGAAATCTGTTCTGGCAGCCTCGTCTTCTGGTTCTTTCTCGAAAAGCCGAGATCCAGTCTGGAACCAAGGATAGGTCCTTCTGATCACCACTTGCCACTGAGCAGCCGACCTCTTGGTACAATGCCTGAAGAGCATCAAATACTCCTCAAGAGAGCGCTTGGGCACTTCTGCCGATATCAGGGGAAGGGCCAGAACTTGGTCTTCAGGCAGAACTATGTCTGGAAACCTTAACTCGGGGAAATATACCTGCAGCCAGATCTGGATCATCCAGAATGCGCCAGGAGCAGACAGGTTCAATGGATTTTCCAGAGTGGCAGTATGCAGATTCTTGAAAAGGTGGGCCAGAACTGTTGGTCCAAGCCCCACATCAGTGTGATTGTGAAGTGCTTCTGCCAGATGTCTGTATTCAAGCAGAACTGCCGAAGACCGATTGGGGAAGACAAATCGGTTCAGCCAATACAGAAGGAACAACATATGTTGCTGATCCTTGTCCTTCTCAGCGCTGAATCTCTTCAGAAAGTTGGAGAAGGAGCAGTTCTGATTGATCGTGGCTGGAGAGATAGTGAAGGGAGTGGCCACTTTCTCTTGGTTCTTTCGCCTGTGATAATCTCCAACAGCATCAACAGGTCTGCCATGGGGCCTAAACCCAAAAATCTGAGCCATATCCAGTAGAGTTGGAGCCATGGGACCCACACGGAAATCAAATGTGTTGCTGGCAGAATTCCAAAAACACAGGGCAGCAGCAAGCAGGTTCTCATCTCTGTTAATCGACTGCTTGGACAGAAGAATGGCGTCATAGAGCCCAGCTCTCCTCCAGTGACCCCCATATCTCGGGAGAAGTCTGTCAATCCAGTCTGCCCATTTGACGGGACTGTTCCTCACCTCGCTGGACGGAAAAGATCGACTCAAATTCTTGCTAACCCAAGAATAAGAAGCTAGGGCAGAAGTGCTTTCAAAACACAAAGGTGCCTCAGCATCCTTTTTCAGCAATTCCGCCACCTCAGCCGGAACAGGACCAAACCAGTGAGGCCCTAACACCAGAGTGTTCTCAAACAAATGGAGAACATTCTCGTCCAGATTCTTCTGGGCAAAGGGGTGAAGCTTGCTCCTAACCTCTATCGCGTGGGCATCAACCCCGCTCCCAGTGATGTAATCAGGAGGATTTGAAGCTGAAGAAGACTGAGCGCGGGATTTTGGGGAAGACATTTCTGATTCAGGGGAAGAAGCGGAAGAAAGGAAGGTCTGAAGAAAGCAATGGAAATCTCGAAGGAAAGACTCGCAGGAACAAGAGCTGGAAGGTTTAGAGTTTCTTTTTCAAAAAGCTATGAATTTGAATTTCTTTTAAAGAAAGGCTCGAAAACGTGGGAAGAAGAAGATGGGACGGCACCTGATAATTACTAGCTAATAACTAGCTGATAATTAGCCGTTTTCCCACAAACTCTAGTACGTGACAGGCGGACGTGGCAGACATAGGCGAAAGCACGGAAGAAACTGGCGCGCGAATTTAATGGCAAAACATTAAGTCTAAAAACGTTCCAAAAACAAGTTCAGACTTAATGGGGGCATTGTTTGGGCCTAAATTCGACACACCAAAGAGATCCAGAAACAGGCCCGTGGTGAAATACTTATCCAGTCCCAAAAAGACCCAAAGCTGTCATATTGGGCCTTTGAAAATCAGCCCACAAAATATTGTTTAAACTCAAGCCCAAGAGACTAAAGACACATTCACGTGGCTACCTCACCTCTCTGGAAAGTCAGCAAATCCAACTAGAGTTTTTATGTGAGAAGGGACGTTTCTGAAAACATTGCCGAGAAAGAAAAATCAAAGGGGCGTCTATGATCAGAGACTTTTTGCTCCAAAGCAACACACCATCTTCTAAAAAGATTTCGCAAATCACGTTTTCAAGAGCAAGAGACAGGGAGTTGTTCAGAAAATACAAAAGAAAAATCAAAACCGCCATAGGATCAGCTCACACAGACGGTGGCATTAAAATAAAAAAACCGTCAGCCAGGAAACCAGGGAAGGGATCGCTATAGGAAATGACCACTGGGAGTCTATCTGCCATAATTGATAAAAATCTTTCCTGCTTTACGTTTTTTGAGAAATCTTTTGCCGCCCATTATTAAAATTTAAAACCACCTTCAAAAGGAGGGTCTCTTATAAAAACAGAAACCGGCAAGAAAGAAAAGGGACATTCTTTTCATCAATCAATCAAAAAAATACAAACAGGAAAACAGCTCTAGATCAGAATTCCAAAGTTCAGACTTAGAAAATAAGTCCTCTGAAAGCGAGATCCCTCTCGTTACAAATTTGGTTCAGCAAAAGCCAAAACAAACACAGCTTGAGTTTTCACAAATATGAAAACCTCAACAAATTTTATAGCATAGTTCCAGCTTGTTAAATCCTCGAGAATAGCCACTTCTGTCCTTTCAAACTGAAGAAGTCGCAGTTCTGCCCGCTCGAAAAGTCTCCCAAGACTTGAAGTAGATTAAAGCTCTGCCAAAATTGAACTTTGGTATCCATTTACAACTGAAGCCAAGCAGCTAAAGTTGTTGACAGTGCAGTCCAGCATAGACATACCCAGTCCAGCCCGGATCAGAAGTTTCTACCCAGGCAGAAATGAGATTCCAGCCATCTTTTTGCCTTTCTAGAGTTGATTTCTCCATTCTTAATTTTGTAAAAGGCAGTTCTGCCTGAAACAGTACTTCATTATTATCTATTCTGGCCAGAACAACCATCTTGATACTGAGATAAATTGTGAAAGTCCTCACCAGTCTGAGGCAAGAAAAGAACTTACTTGGGAGATATTCCTCACCCAAATTCACAATCGTTTGTTTTAGAAGTCAGTAACTTGAGGCGCAGGTTATCCACTCTAAAAATGAGTCTGCTAGAATTTACATTGCTAGCAGTGGCACGCTCGCACACCAAAGAAAGCTGACTTGTTGACCAACAAGTGGTCTCCAAGCTAGTGGGGAACTTCGCCCTTCCATATCAGGAGTTAAACACGAAAACGGGTGAACATATATATATATATATACATGTGTGTGTGTGTATTCCATTTGTCTAATAGTCATCAATTTTTGAAATTTTTGATTTGGTTCTCATAATTTTCGATTTTTTTTTGGATCGAAAATGATACTTCATTAATAGAGGACAAACCCCCGGAAACAAGAACAAAGCACAGGGAAAGTCCCAGCCAGTAAGCAGGACAAACAAAAACGACCAACTACATAAACAAAGCAAGCTGCAAACAAGCAAATAAACAAAGACGTCACCTACATTAAGGCTACAACGTCCAACCTTGCACACTGCAAACAAGCAACTAAGAAGGGGGGCAAGGGAGCCCATCATTGTTGAGAACATGCACCAACGAAGATGGTGGCCTGTTACCCAGGTCACAGGGTTCGTCTTCGCACTTGCCAGAGTCACAGTGTGATCTGCTACCACATTAACTATTCTTGGACACCAAGCCCAGCTAGTATCAACAAAATTTGGATGTTGTGTGTGTGTGTGTATTCCATTTGTCTAATAGTCATCAATTTTTGAAATTTTTGATTTGGTTCTCATAATTTTCGATTTTTTTTTTGGGTCGAAAATGATACTTCATTAACAGAGGACAAACCCCCGGAAACAAGAACAAAGCACAGGGAAAGTCCCAGCCAGTAGGCAGGACAAACAAAAATAACCAACTACATAAACAAAGCAAGCTGCAAACAAGCAAATAAACAAAGACGCCACCTACATTAAGGCTACAACGTCCAACCTTGCAAACTGCAAACAAGAAACTAAGAAGGGGGGGCAAGGGAGACCATCATTGTTGAGAACATGCACCAACGAAGATGGTGGCCTGTTACCCAGGTCACAGGGTTCGTCTTCGCACTTGCCAGAGTCGCAGTGTGATCTGCTACCACATTAGCCATTCTTGGACACCAAGCCCAGCTAGTATCAACAAAATTTGGATGACCAAGCTGCTCCTTTATCTTACAGAGGAAAGGATACCGCTCCCACCGTCCTCTCGAAATGTTTCCTTGCACTCCCTGAATCACTTCTCTACAATCTATCTCAAAACTGAACTTGATGAAATTGATGCTCAATAGCAAAGAAACATGCTTCAACAGCAGCTAACGCTTCCGCTTCCAACGCCGAATTTACCGAACAGGGATACGCCTTGGCTACAATAAAAGATTCTAAATGATTTCTAGCAATTAAACCAATGACACATCATTGAGAATCTGCATACTAGGCTACATCAATGTTTATTTTAATTTTCGGGGCAGAAGGTGGGCACCAAGTATGAGTTCTCTGCTCTAGAGGGGTGGAAAGCCCTCTAATTACCACTATGTGAGCTTTTGCTCTCAAAAAATCAAAGATAGCAAAAGAGGATGCAATCACAGTCGCCCCTCGGGGATGGACTACAGCCTTCTATGGCCGCCTTACAGTGCGACTTCCATATATTCCAGCAGGTGAAGGTCAAAGATGATGCAATTCGAGCTCTATCCACCTTACCCAACCCACCATGAAAGAGAATATCATGAAACCACCCATTCAAAGTTGTGATTTCATTTCTACATATTCGAATGTTTAGGCTACTACCAAACCAAACTACAGCCCATGGACAAAGAAGCAAGACATGTTCCACAGATTCCACTCCAGAGCTGTAGATGCTACAAGTATGTGAATTAATGGATTTCCTTTTAAAAAGGCTCTCATTTGTTGCCAGACCATTCCTCAAAGCACGCCAGAGGAAATTTTGAATCTTATGAGGACAATCAATTTTCCAAATGAGTTTCCATATCCCAGGATCAATGGAAGAGGAAGAAGAGGCGCCAACACGACCCCTTCTAGTGGAACGCACATGCAGCCAATGATAGCCTGACTTTACAGTATACTTCCCCAATTTCTCCCACAACCAAATCAATCTATCACTAGCTGCAATAGACCCAATCGGGACCCTCACAATAGCCGCAACTTCCTCTTCGCTTATCAACCTCTTAATAGAATCCAAATTCCAGGTGCCAGTAGACATGTCCATTACAGAAAAAACCTTTAAATTTGGATCAAAATAAAAAAGGGATGTGCAATAGGGATGCAAATTTGGAAGATATGAGACCCAATGATCAATCCACACCCTAGTTTTTGACCCATCCGCAATCTGCCACTTAGCACCATTAAGAACGAGGTCACGAGCATCAAGCGAACTCGACCAAGCCGAAGAAGCTAGATTGCCCTTTCAAGCCTCTATGAAGGTGGAATGGGGAAAATATCTTCTCTTAAGAATTTTTTACCACCCCGTATCTAGTTCGGTGAGGAGACGCCAACACTACTTGGCTAGGAGGGCAAGGTTGAACTCTTAAAAGTTCCTGAAGCCAATTCCCTCATTCTGCTTTGCTAAACTCAGCTTCTCCTAACTAACCCAATGGATTTTCCTCTCCTACTCTTTTTGACCCCACCAGAAGTTGACCATAATGGAATTAAACTCATTATACAGGAAATTAGGAATGCGAAAAATGCTCATGGGATAGACCAGAATAACCTGGACGACCGCCTTCAGCAAGACCTCTTTACCTACCGGCGAGAGTAGTCCTTGTTTCCAACCCTGGAATTTCTTGCAAATCATTTCCTTGATGTACATCAGGGCATCTTTCTTTGCTCTTCCCCATAGAGTAGGAATACCAAGGTATTTTCCAGGATCTTTGATAGCACCAATTCTCATAGAGCTTTCAATTTCCCTCCTAATTGTTTCAGTGGTATTTGGACTAAAGAACATGCATGATTTTGAGAAGTTTATGAGCTGAACAGATGTTTTACAGAAATCATTAAGAAGTTTGACAAGCTAGTCACAATAATTCTTAGTGGCTTTAAAGAACACAAACGTATCATCAGCAAATAAGATGTGAGAAATTGAAGAACCCCTATGGCCAAATTTAATACCCTGTATAACATTGGAATCAACAGCTTAGGATATCATTTGAGAAAAGGCATCACTTACAAAGAGAAATAGATATGGAGAGATAAGATCTCCTTGCCAAATACCTCTTGAAGGTTTGAACCGTCTACCTGATTGACCATTAATAATAACTGCAAAGGCTACGGATTTGACACATCCCATTACAAGACTTATCTTCCTCATCACCTCCTCTAAAAAATCCCGCTCCACCCTATCATAGGCTTTATTCATATCCAACTTAATTCCTATCTCAAAACCTTTCGTGGATTTACAAAGCTTCAAGTAATGGAAGACCTCGTGAGCAATCAAGATATTATCTTGAATCAGTCTATTTGAGACAAAAGCATTATGTGATAGGGATATGATGCAAGGAAGAATAGGCTTGAGACGGTTTGCAAGTACCTTAGAGACGATGTTGTATGAATAGTTGCACATGCTGATTGGTCTGAAATGGGAAACACTTTCAGGCATAGGGACTTTTGGAATGAGGATTATACTTGTGTCATTGAGCCTTTGGAGATTAATAGCTCCAGCCATAAACTCCTCTACCGTTCCAAGAATCTCAGCATGAATCGTATTCCAATAATGCTAGTAAAAGGTACCTTGAAAGCCATCCGGACCAAGGGCCTTTAAGGAGCCCATCTCGAATGTTGCCTTCTTAACCTCCTCAAGTGAGATTGGCTATATCAACTCCAAATTCATTTGCGGAGTGACAACTTTCTCAGTACAGTTTACAGCACTTCCCCAATTCTGGGGACCACTTGAAGAGAAAATATTTTTGTAATAATCTTCAATTGTTCTTCACACCGTTCTGTGACCATAAACCCATTAGCCATGATCATTCATAATTTTGGAAATTCTATTCTGCCTCCTACTTTGAACTGTAGTTTGATGGAAGAAATAAGTATTTGCATCGCCAGCTGTTAGCCAACGAATCCGAGAGCGCTGATGCTAGTATTGTTCCTCTCTTATCCTGATCTCATTTCTTTGCTGTTTGATTTGGCTCACTTTATGAATATTCTTATTCCAATCTTCCTGGAGACGACAGAACCCTTCAAAGAGAATTTCAATTTGCCTACTATTATTCCTTTGGCTCAATCGGTTCCAGGCTTCAAGTTTTTCTCGACACCTACCAGTCTTTGCAATCCATTTCTGGAGATTACTCCTTTCAGTTTCCTCATTCCAGCACCTCTCCATAATGCCACGACACTCCTCGTTGTTAATCCAAGAAGCTTCGAACTTGAATATTTTCCTTCCCTTTGTAACAGCCGAGGTAAGATTCAGGATTAAGGGATAATGATCAGACCCAATTAGGGGCTGTGAGTTATTATAGAATTTGGCCAAAGGATTTACCAAGCATCGTTTACTAGACCCTTGTCGAGTCTTTCTTGAACCACTTCATTGCTTCTTCTCATTACACCCCATGTATATTTGGATCTACAGAAACCCAAATCCATAAAGTTTACAGTGTCCATGAAGTACTGTAGAAATCTTTGTCTATTAGGGGACAAAGCAGTTCCCCCTTGTTTTTCATGACTCCATAAGATTTCATTTAGATTAAGGTCACAAAACCATGGGGTCATACATGCCGATAGAATATTACCTAGCCACTCCAAAAAAGCCTCTTCTCTTCTCTATATGGAGTACCATAAATCCATGTGGCTATGTACTCCTGGCCTGTTTGAATTATCTCCACCTTTTTATCAATCATATTTTGAGAGGATCTCAAAACTGTAACTTTAATGCTTTCATCCCACCATAGACTAAGATCCCTCACAGATCGAACCCGGGGCATATTAAAATTGTGAGTAAAACCCATTCTCCTTCAAAAGCCCGAAATTTTATCGTCACGCTTTTTTGTTTCCATCAGGAAGACAACATAGGGTCTATGCTTCCGAATGAGCCAGTGTAGGACTCTAACTATCAAGTCCGACCCAATTCCCTAACAGTTCCAAAAGATGTGGCTCATTGGGGCCTTGCAACTGTTTCAGGCCAGCCGCAATAGCCCTGGGAGAATGACTTCCACCCACTTTGAATTTCGTCACCAATAGACTGCCAATCTTCAGTCTGATGCACCGTTACTTTCTGCAAATCCACCTCATCCATGAATAGGCACCGGGCCTTTGACTTTTCTTATTTAGAGCCCTCTTCCCTCTAAAGTAAACCTTTCTTTGATCGGTCTGGCCTGGGCATTGCCCATCGGTTTTCCATTGCTACTATCATCGTTAAACTCTTATAGGATAACACCTTTCTGTTTCTTTCTAGGGGATTCATAAGTACATTCTTCCGTACGTGCTGCCATTCTTTTTTGACATATCTCCAATTCTCCAGCAGAACTTGCTTAGGTCTTGAAATTCTTTTGAGTATAATGAAAAGGGTTTTGTAAGACTGGCTCAATCTGAATAGGCTGACCAAATAGGCCTAAATCCATCATCTAGACCCTGGGGTTTAGTCCAGGAGGAGTCCAGTATGTAATAAAGACATTACTTTTCTTCATGTCACATCCCGGGATCCGCTCTGCCGTAGCACGATATTGTCCGCTTTGGGCCCCCCTCTCTACCCGCACGGTTTTGTTTTTGGGAGCTCACGAGCAACTTCCCAGTGGGTCACCTATCATGGGATTACTCTAGCCCCCAACTCGCTTAACTTCGGAGTTCCCATGACTCCGAAGTCAGTGAGCTCCCAAAAGGCTTCGTGCTAGATGGATGCGAGTATGCACATATAAGGCACATCGCCCCCTCTCCATTGGTTGATGTGGGATCTTACACTTCATTTGGGCCTTGACCAACTTTTTCACTTCTTCAAAAGACATGGGGCCCGTCTTGTTTGTTGGTCTAATGATGGGGGAGGCCATATTTAATTCCTCTAGGATAACGCTCTGCTCTTGTCTCGAATCCTCCTCAAGACCAAATATCTGGACAGATTCTTCTTCTTGGTGATTTGTCCCCATCAAATTTGATTGGCTCGATAGAGGGGTTGGCAAATTGGTACACCATTGGATGCTCAGATCCCTCTTTGCTCTGTCATCTCTTCTGACCCCAATCTAACTTGTCAGTTGTTGGGAAGTAATACCCACATTATTTCGATTCCACTTGCCTGCACGCACTCCATCCTCCTCCTATCTAGCCCTCCTATTGATTGTAGCCGCTCTCCTCCATTCACTTGCGATGAAGTTTCTCGGTTTTGGCTAGTAGAATTCTTGGATAATGGTAGCGTGGATCCAGGCACCATAGGTAGTGATGCCCTCTAGGGGTTCTTCAAACTAGCATTCATTCGAGCAGTGCCCAATTCTCCGACATTTGTAGCAGAAATCCCCCAGTCAGTCAAATTGAAGCTTCACCCAAGTTTCTGAACCATCTACCCTTGGTAGCTAGAAGCCAGTAGGGTGAGGGTTTGTGGTATCTATCTAGACTCGAAATCTAAGAAAACATCTAGCCTCGTTTAGGTTTTCATACTCAATCATATCTCCAATCTTATCCCCTATCCTAAACATGTTGTCCTCATAGCACAGATTGAGGGGTATCCCTCTCACTCACACCACACTACTACAAAAAGTGAAAAAGACGACCAGAAAACAACGACGGTCTAAGTGAAAACCGTCGTGGTTTTTAAAAAGACGACGGTTCTAAAAACACCGTCGTGTAATACCACCTTAGATAACTAAAAATTGAGATTCAAATGGCTGTTCAAAAACAACGACGTACCTAATTAAAAAACCGACGTCTATTTGAAACAGATTTCCGCAGTGTAAAATCAAAGCCAACAAAGAACGGCAGAAGTTATGAATCGACCGACGTAGAAAGTAAAGACGACGATTTCAATAAAAGCCGCCGTTTTTACTCATAAAATAACACGACGAAATTTTCGTATAAGACGCCGTATAATTACAAACAAATCGACGACTTTAAAATACAAAATGTCGCCGTATTAAATTAATGTACAACGACGGAAAATATAAATATATCGACGTCATTCTCGTATAGTTCTACGACGTTATCTTTAAATCGTACTATAAAATTTAACGTCGTATTTATTAATTTTATACGTCGTACCTTTAATTTAAACCGTCGTCTTAATAAGAATTTTTGTTAACAATTTTTTCCTTTATTTTCTTATCCTACGTCGATAGATCTACTTAATGACAAGAATTGAAATCTGTCATCCAAAAAAGAAACTTTACATAATCCAGAACATTAATTTCCTTCATTTTAAATTTCCTGTGGAAAAAAAACTCTATTTATAACGCACTGTAATTGAAAAATAAACTGAAAGGTCACGGGAAAAAAATTTCTATTCATAATTTAACAATTCAAATCCACGTCGGTTATATTAAACCTAACGACGTTAAATGAAAAGATTCCACGTCGCAAAACAAATATTGCGTCGTGTTAGTTTATGGTTTCTTTAATAGTTTCAGTTTCTTTAACAGTTTGGTCCTTTATCTTTCTGCAGGACTTGTATAGTTCAAAGCATTGACTTGTATAGTTCAGAGTATAGTTCAAAGCACTGATTCGATTGCTCATGCTTTATCGCATTCATGAAGCCATTTCTATTCTTTATCGCATTCTTGAAACCCATCTTCTTCTTCTGAAGCTCTACGGATAAAGGAAGAGGCTATCACAAATCTGACGAATCTTCTTAGCCAAGAAAATCAAGCAGAGGATCAGGCACATCTGATCTTCAGATTTCCCTGAGAAGCGAACTTTCCTTCGACAGCGAGTGGAGGCCAGGCTTGCATCTCTTTTGATGGAAAGCAAGGAGTATTCAGAAGCACTAAATGTCCTATCAGGCTTGATCAAGGAAGTGTGAAGGCTAGTTGACAAGCTTCTTCTTGTGGACATACATTTGATGCGAGTAAGCTCAATTTCTCTTTGAGAAAGACATCCAAATTACTGTCTTTGAGATGTGAGAGACAGTGTCTCTGAGAGAGGAAGAACTTGGAACCCTAAATGTAAACCGAAAATGAATGAAAGCGACAAATTTATAGAATAAATTTTTAAAACCAACGGCGGTCCTTACAAAAAAACCTCCGTTTAAATTGTAAAATCAACGTCGTTATGACCGACGTATATTACATAAATCCATGTCGGTACATTAATAAAACCGACGTGTTAAATGATCTACCATGACGCGAGTTATTACTTATGTACTTTAATTTTTGAGTTTACTACGACGGTACCTACAACACTACTGTCGTACTTATTTACCACGTCCGAAGTTAAACGTACTGTCGTATGTTGTAATTTATACGTCGTAGTTATATGTAACCGCCGTATTATTTTTTGAAATGGTTTTATATGTAAGCAACTTTTCGTGTACCTGACTTACACATGCACTGTTTCCAAACCCGATTAAAAATTTCAATCTCCCAGAGAAAACTTTTAGACTTTTTTCCTTGTCAAAGCACTTTCAGAGTATCTCATCGTCTTCCTCTCGTCTTCTTCGTCGTCTCTGAACTTAAACATCGATCGTCTTCCTCTTGCTTTCATTGCACGCAAAAGGTAAGCTTTCATTTTCACTATTTTGGTTGCTGTTTTGCATGCTCATACGTTTTTTGTTTGAAAAATCTTTTTACCTTTTTTCTGGCCAAAATCATTTTACTTCTTTCCAAGTTCGAAAAAATATACAGACAAAGAGGGAAAGTTTCCAACTTTGAAGACAACTACCTCAACTAAATAAGACGACGGTAGCTTCTTATTTACGTGGTTAAATATGTAGACCACGACGGTTCGTCAGTCGTTCTAGCGTCGTCTGAAAATTGACAAAGTTGTTTTTAAAATTATAGTCTTTTTTTTATTTGCTTGTTTAATTGCAGGTTTGATTTCTCTGAACAATGGTTTTTGTTTTTCCCTAATTTGATAAAATATAAAGATAAAGAAATTAGGGTTGGTATCTAATATAGACGACAGTATCTTATTGTTTTACGTCGTGTGAATGTTAATACCACGACGTCATATTAAAATACCGTTGTCTATATAAGATTCCAAAAATTTCTTTCTTGGCCTTGTATTTTATCAAATTAGAAAACAAAAACCATGGTTCAGAAAAATCAAATCTGCAATCAAACATTCACAGAGAAAGAAAGAAGGGTTTTGGATCCTTATATAGACGACGGTATATTACTACTGACGTCGTGTGAACATCAATACCACGACGTTATATAAATATTCCGTCGTTTATAGTTTATTATTACGTCGTTTGTAGTTAATTATTTCGTCGTTGTTTAATTACCTTGGTTTTAAACATTTATTACGTCTGATATTATTTCATTGCGTCGTTTAAAATCATATCATACGTCGTCTTTTATTAATAACCGTCGTTTGTGTTCTTAATCTTTTCTTGAAATATTTTCACTTGCAGTTTTGTCTGTAAAAATGGTTTCTCACCAAGACCAAAGTAAGGATTCTGGCTCCAACAAAAATGGAGGTAAGGAGCAAGTACCTCCTCAAGAGAAGTCTTCGAAGATAATGAAGTCTTCGAAGAAGATGAAGTTTGCTTCATCATCTGCTGATACAGAACCAACCAGCGCGACAACAATCTCTGATGATTCAAAGGCTGGTCGAGGTATGAGCACAATGCCTCGTGTTGTGAAGAGAAAACTTCAGAAACTGAGGCCAATTGTTGAGTACAATAAAAGGGGGAAAGGAATTGGCCAAGCACACAGTGAGATGCAGTCCTATATTGGTGTGTTGGCACGCTCCAGAGTCCCACTTGTGGACTTGAAATGGGCTCAAATCCCCAAGGATATAAAGGAGCAGATTTGGGAAGCAGTTGACATTGCTTTTGGGGGCAAGAACTCTGTCTTAGCTTCTGTTGCCAAGAAATGGAAGGATTTCAAGTCTACACTAACGAGGCATTATATCCTTCCATACACCAATGACAGGGAGAGATTAAGCCAACCCCCTGAAACATATAAATTCATAGAGAAAGCACAATGGGATGCCTTTGTAGCTTCAAGGTTATCCAAAGATTTTGAGTCTGTGCATTCTCAACATGCACAGATTAGGGAGAAACTCGAGTACAATCATCGATTGTCTCGAAAAGGATATGCTGGTTTGGAGGATCAATTAGAGGAAACCATGCCTGGGGTAGAAATTGATCGATCTACCTTATGGAAGAGAGCTAGACAGGACAAACATGGTAACATCCCTGATCCAAAGGTGGCAGAGAAAGCAAAATTAATTGTAAGCCTACTCACTCTGTTTTAAATTTTTATTAAACTGTGAATAATTCTTATTACGTCTTATGTTATATTTTGCGTCGTGTGAATGATATTACCACGTCGACATTTTTTAAAACACGTCGTTAAAGGTCTAAATAGGAATCACAACTCTGTTTTCTGTAATTATAGCATAAGATGTCGGTGGTTCAATTTCGCGTCGTCTGTATTAAATTACTACGTCGAAATGTTTTAAACAACGTCGTTAAAGGTGTGAATATTGAATCATCCCTCTGTTACATAAGACGTCGGTGGTTTATTAATTTCGTCGTTTTAAAAAACTAACCACGTCGGTATAACTACCGTCGTGATAAATTATAATAACGTCGATTTATATGTTATTGCGTCGTGTGAAATTATATAATACGTCGTTTGTATATAAATAACCGTCGTGTGTTTTTGTTCTTACTTTTTTATATATCTTTGTTTCAGGATGATTTGCAAAAACAAGTCTCGGAAGGCAAAGTCACCGTCTCTGGCAGCAATGATGTGCTGACCATGGCTTTGGGCCCCGAGCATCCAGGCAGAGTCAGAGGAGTAGGTGCTGGGATCTCACCAAAGCAATATTTCAATTTACCCAAACCACAGAGAGTGAGCTTTGACGACCGTTTGAAGGACAGTTTAAGAGTTCTCCTTCAAGAAGAGACTAAAAAGATGGAGGCTAAGGCAAGGGAAGAGGCTTTAAGGATGGAGGCTAGAACGAAACAATTGGTAGAGGCTGAGAGGGAGCATTTCCTGAGTCAGCTTTCCCAATTAATTCCCAATTTTGATCCAAGCATGCTTAAACCCAGAATTAGCCAAAGTCCCAAAAATCCAATGTCTGACAAAGCAAGCTGCTCTGGAGGTGATGTGAGATCCCAGCATTTTGAGGATGATACTGCCAAAAATGGGAAACATCAGGAAGAAAAGGTAACATATCTGAACTTTGAATTCTCTGTTTTTTTAAAAACCATTAGACGTCGTTATTATTAATAAAACCGTCGTTTGAAATACATACCACGACGATTTTAAAAATAAACCGTCGTTTGTATTTCAATACCACGGCGTATTTAGTTTACTTGTTTTACACGCCATTAAACGTCGTTATTTTTAAAACTTTGTGGTTTTTAGACGACGGAGTTAATCATTCCCGACGTCATAGATGAAGAGAATATAAAGAAGAAAAACAAGATGAAAAGCAGAAAGAAGATGACGACCAGGTATGTTCACATAACTTTGCCTTTTTTATTTGTTTTTCAAAATTCCAGACGTCGATATTTTTCTTTAAACCGTCGTTTGTTTACAACTTAGACGGCGGAATTGTTTTCTAAGACGTAATAAATAATTCACCACGACGGTTTTTTCACCGTCGTTTAAATTGTTTTCAGACGACGTTTTATTCCTTAAACCGTCGTTTTTATTGAATTACCACGTCATTTTTTTTATTTCTTTAAACAGGTTAATAAAGTTGTTGATTATTCAAATATGGAGGCGCCATCTTCTTTACAAACCCTTTGTCGTTATGTGGAAACGACACTCATGCCTCAGGATAAGACCCTGCACTTTACAATTGATAAGGAGGTCTTTGATCTAGAGCGCGATACCTTCCTCCTGCCTGAAGATATTACACAATTTGCAGGCATGGAGGAAATAGGAGCTACAGTCATTGCTGTATATATGAGGTTTGTCATTCTAAAATCATACGTCGTTGGTTTATTTATTGCGTCGTCTTAACTAACTAACCACGTCGTTAGTATGTACCGTCGTGATAAATTTATTATAACGTCGTTGTCTATTTCAGTACGTCGTGTGAAACCTTATAATACGTCGTTTTGTTATACATAACCGTCGTGTGTTTTTTTTGCGCTGACTTGTTTATATTATTTTATATATTTAGGTACTTACACGATGTTTTAAAACAAGCAAATATGTGCACAATGGTTGGCTTTATCGACCCTGCTACAGTTAGTGCCAGCTCTGGCACAATAGCTGACAGATCACGAATGGTAGCATCACGACTTCAGAAGACTGACGGTGAACAGATTTTCCTGATGCCTTACAATCCAGGGTTAGTCTCCTTAACAGGATTTTGTTTTTATTATTTTCAATAAATGACAGCGTATAAACTAACCACGTCGGTGTTTTATTTTATTGAGTCGTTTGAAACGACTAACCACGTCGGTAGTTATTTATCGTCGTGATAAATATATAATGTCGTCAATTGCTACTTTATTTCGTCGTGTGAAATATTATAATACGTCGTTTTTGTAAATAACTGTCGTTTTTATATTAATTTTGTGCAGCCGTCATTGGATCTTGCTGATTGTAAGAGCAAAGAGGGAAACAGTCTATTTTCTGGATCCTCTGCCAGGAAATCGTGTGGTCGATGAAGAGGCCAAAAACATCGTGAACAGTGCCATAAAAATTTATAATTCCCACATAGCCAGATCAGGCCGTAAGGCAGTCATTTGGAAAACTCTGTCAGGCACACCAAAGCAACCCAGCAATGTCGAATGCGGGTATTACGTGATGCGCTTCATGAAGGACATCATCATGGATCCTTCCTTGGGGTTTGAGAAGAAGGTAAGAAGAAATAACCTTCAAACATTTTACGTCGTTTTTTGTATTATCAACGACGGTCATGTAAAATTACCGTCGTTGAATAGATATACTACGTCGGTTATGGTCGTCTGTGATTGAATTTCCTTTTATTTATAAACCCTAATAGTCATTGTTTTTATGCAGTATGCGAAGGGAAAACAGGAAGAGCCATACCCCCAAGAAGCAATTGATGAAGTCCGGAATGAATGGGCAGAGTTTGTTTGCCTTCAACTGGAATAGGGGAATTATTGAACACTTGATATTTATGTATAATGTACAAATTTTGTGTATAATATATAATGTAAAAATTTGTTGAGGTTTTCTTAAATTAAAAAAAAAACAAACATACAAATTGCGTAACCGACGTGTAATAATTTTCCAACGACGTAATAAAGTCAAAAGCCGTCGTTTTTTGTGGTTTCATTTTAAACAAATCCGACGTAAAAGGATATTTAGACGACGTTCTTTGAACAATGGAGTCGTTTATGGTTTACAACGTCTTCAATTTCTTAAGGGTTCAGGGTAGTACTTTGTAACGACAGCGGTTAAGTCGAGGAATATATATTTTACGTCGGATAGTTAAATATCCGCCATCGTTTCTCATTTAAACGACGTCATTTTAACAACTTAGTCGTCTATTACAATTTACAACGTCCACAATTTATTAACACCGACGTGGTTTGTTGTTGTGATAAGAATATTTTGTTATTTTTATATCAAAATATTCAAAATAAATTTAAAATAAATCAGAAAAATGCAAAGTCAACTCCTATGAAGTCATTGATATATTTTCTTCCCCCTAAACCTTGAAAAAATTCATTTTGAATAACAAAAATTTAAAATGAACATCCAAAATAAAATTGTTTTGATGAGTCATAAAATCACTTCTAGTTTTATGGTTTAGGGTTTAGAGTCTAGGGTTTAGAGATTAGGGTTGTTATTTATTGGGGTTTATTTTTAAAGTATAATTTTTGGGTAGTCTAGGGTATATATTAGTTGTAAAACCATAAACCCTTTTATAAACTTAATTTTTAAAATT
>NC_034009.1:14629214-14643736 GCF_000346465.2 Prunus persica
GTTCATGGATTACATTATCTGTTATGTTGAATTGGGAATGGATTTAATTTTGTCGGATCTTTTAATCACCCTATGTTATGTTGAATTGGGAATGGATTTATTGTTTTCATGCTTGGTTTCATGTATATGTTGTTTTCTTGCTTGGTTTCATATATATGTTGTGTTCTTAATGGGTTTTGGGTTCTTGAAAATAAACTGAGACACGACGCCTTTTTAGGCATACGACGACGATTACACGACGGTTTATGAAAAAACCGTCGTTGTATTACTTATACACGACGGTGTTTTCATAAACCGTCGTTTGTATTACTTATATTAGACGACGTCTGTTGAAAATCCGTCGTCTATATATGCCAAATACGTCTGTTTTTGTTTAAAACCCGTCGTCTCTGTTGTGTATTACTTGCTATTAGATCTTTGTATAATCTGCTATAGTGATGGTCATTGCCTGTATTTTCACTTTATTATAGATAATAGGTTATAGTGTCAGAGATGGATAAGTCATGGATGCACTCGGATAGAAGATCGAAGGCATATGAGTTTGGGGTGGAAGCATTTTTGAACTTTGCTGTAGAAAATCTTCTAACTACAACACATATCCGTTGTCCATGTGTTAAATGTGTTAATTTGAAGTTGTTTGGGATTGGAATTATAAGGGATCACTTATACTTTAATGGAATTGACCAAAGCTATAAGAATTGGACATTTCACGGAGAACCTTGGGAAGCAACTACTAATGCTAGTAGAAATGTTGAAGAAGATGATGGCCATAGTAGGTACAGTTTTGTGTCTGAAGAAATTGATATGGATGATAATGATTTTGGTTCCGATCCGTATGAGTTTGCCAATGTGATTGGGGATGGAGATCAACCAGTGTACCCTGGTTGTAGAAAGTACACGAAGTTATCGGCATTAGTGAAGTTGTATAATTTGAAGGCAAAACATGGGATGAGTGATGTCTGTTTTACAGAATTATTGATACTTCAAGGCGATTTGCTTCCAGAAGGAAATACAATACCAACCTCTATGTATGAGGCTAAAAAGACTTTGTGTGCATTGGGGCTGAGTTATGAGAAAATGCACGCATGCCCCAATGATTGCATCTTGTATAGGAAGGAGTATGAGGATTCAACTAATTGTCCTACTTGTGGTATCTCAAGGTGGAAGGAAGGCAAAGATTCAATCTTGAAAGAGGGTGTGCCAGCGAAGGTGGTGTGGTATTTTCCTCCAATTCCAAGGTTTAAAAGGATGTTTCAATCACATGAGACAGCTAAGAGTTTGACTTGGCATGCTGCTAGAAAATCAATTGACGGTCAGATGTCTCATCCGGCGGATTCCCCGTCTTGGAAACTTCTTGATGATAAATGGCCTGAGTTTGGTAATGAGCCGAGAAACTTGAGATTGGCTCTTTCATCTGATGGATTCAATCCCCACAGTTCTCTAAGTAGCAGATATAGTTGTTGGCTGGTTATCTTAGTTACATATAATCTCCCTCCATGGCTGTGCATGAAACGAAAGTTCATGATGTTAACCTTATTGATTTCCGGTCCTAAACAACCCGGAAATGATATAGACGTCTACTTGGAGCCTTTGATTGATGATTTAAAATCTTTGTGGGATGGGATTAGAGGAGTGTATGATGCACATAATAGAGAATACTTTACACTCAGAGCTGCATTAATGTGGACAATTAATGATTTCCCCGCCTATGAAAACTTATCTGGTTGTGTTGTTAAAGGATATAAAGCTTGTCCAATATGCGGCGATGATACACCTAGTCACAGGTTGAAAAATGGCCACAAAATTTGTTACATTGGGCATAGAAAATGGTTACCAATCAATCATCCATATAGGAGGCAACGTGCAGCTTTTAATGGGAAACCTGAATATGGCATACCTCCCGAGCCATTAACCGGAGAAGAAGTGCTGCATATGGTTGAAAATGGTGACAGAATTTGTTGGAAGAAGAAATCAATATTCTTTGATCTCGAGTATTGGAAATACCTTCCTGTGAGGCATGCCCTAGATGTTATGCACATTGAGAAGAATGTTTGTGATAGTATCATTGGTACATTGCTGAAAATCCCTGAAAAAAATAAAGATGGGATTGCTGCTCGATTAGATTTATTGAACATGGGGGTCAAAACTGATTTGCAACCCGAGTATGGAGAAAGACGTTCTCGTTTGCCTCCTGGGCCTTGGAATTTGTCAAGAGCAGAGAAGAGAGAGGTTTGCAATTCTTTCTATGGTATGAAGGTCCCTGAAGGTTATTCTTCAAATATTAAAAATCTTGTATCTTTACAAGATTCAAGACTTCTTGGCCTTAAATCACATGATTGTCATACCTTAATGCAACAATTGCTCCCTATGGCAATTCGTTCTGTTTTGGAGAAGCCTGCAAGGTATGCAATAACTCGTTTGTGCTTCTTCTTCAATGCTATATGTGCAAAGACTGTTGATGTTTCCAAGCTAGATAAGTTGGAAGAAGATGTAGTAGTTACTCTGTGTTTGCTTGAGAAGTACTTTCCCCCTTCATTCTTTGATATCATGGTTCATCTAGTAGTACATCTTGTCAGAGAAGTTCGTCTATGTGGGCCAGTATATTTTAGGTGGATGTATCCGTTTGAAAGATATATGAAAGTGCTGAAAGGGTATGTTCAGAATCGTACTCGTCCCGAAGGTTGCATTGCTGAGCGGTATATAGCTGAAGAAGCGGTAGAGTGTTGTACTCAGCATTTATCTGATGTTAGTACAGTTGGAGTGCCTTCAAGCCAAAAGATGGGGCTTTCAAAGCCATTATCAGGTTGCACAGTGAGCGTAGTTGATCAGGACCTGTTGAATCAAGCACATCTATATGTCTTGGAGAATACGGAGGAAGTCCTACCTTATATCGAGTACGTATGAGCTTTATTCTTTAAGTTTCCATTTTAAATTATTTCTTATGTTTATCTTCTATATTTAGGACCGTAATGCTTGAATTTTTCGTGTCATGTAGGCAACATATGATTCACATCAAGACTGCTTATCCAAAATTTAGAAAGAGAACAAAGTGGCTGCAGGATAAGCACAATAGCACTTTCATTCAATGGCTACGCTTCAAGGTATATGTTGTTGAATAACATATTTCTCTTTTAATTTTCTTCTTATTTATATGTTAGATTGAATTAAGATATGATTAATTTGCAGGTTCAAAGTGAACTTGAGGAAGACAATCATGGCGTATCAGAAAATTTAAGGTGGCTAGCAGCTGGTCCAAACATGTCCGTGCCATTATATAGGAGCTATCTTATTAAAGGTATTAAATTCAATATCAAGGCACAAGATGATGTGCGGACAACTCAAAATAGTGGAGTTTATTTACTTGCACATACCATGCAAGTTGCTAGTGCCAAGGATAAAAACCCAATTCTCTCAAATATGGGTTTCTATGGTGTCATTCAAGAAATTTGGGACCTTGACTACCAAAAATTTACAATCCCAGTCTTTAGGTGTGATTAGATAGATAGTTCTGGTCTTGTAGTCGACGAACTTGGATTTACCCTTGTAGATTTGAGTAAAATTGGACATAGGAATGACCAATTTGTTTTGGCTTCTCAAGTCAAACAAATATTTTTTGTTGACGACCCGATGCATCGTGGTTGGTCGGTAGTGTTATCAATGCCTAATAGAGAATATAATGATGTTATGGGTGATGAAGTCTTAGGTGATGTGATAATTGAGTGTGAGCCATTTACTAGAAGGATGCCAAATGTTGACACATTTGATGAACTGGTAGGTGAGTTAGGCGGTCAAAATATTCGAGATGGGTGTGAAGATATATGGATTGAATGATGCTTATGTAATTGGCAGTGTATGACATTAATTTTGTAATATATTGTAATGCGATTTCTTCACTTTCTACGTTCAAATAAAACACGACGTTATTGTGAATCAGTTATTCAGCATATTTACCGACGTCTTAAAGCAACGTAACAATGAAGAACCACGACGCTATTGTGAAGCAATTATTCAGGATATCACGTCGGTGAAGGATTAAGAACCGTCATGTAATTCAGAATAACACGACTCCAATCCCATAATACCGACGTCTAAAAAACGAGATATATAATCTGAACGTTAAAAAATACGACGTCATCATACATTTTCCACGTCGCAAGTTCTTTTATAAACGAAGAGGAACGAAATGAATTCCGACGGAAATTCATTATAACCGCCGTCTAATAACAATTAAACGACGTTATTTGTAATACGGCTCTCATCATAATCTACGCCGTCTATATGTTCTGTAATACGGCTCTCATTTATTTGGAACCGACGTTGTTTAGAAGTTCAACGTCGTCTATATTATTAAGTGCGTCGTGAGTAATGAATACATATAAATACAACGTCGACTATATAAATGTATACGTCGTAAATAATGACACTGACAACTATTTCCACGTCATCTTTTTTAGAAAAATCGAAGTGGAAAATTTATTTCACGACGGTTTTTTGTAAATAAGAGACGTAGTAGATTTCAATAACGTCGTCTTCTCATGTATTTAAAGACGTCATATTTTTTCTTGTCGTGTAAATTATATTTAATGGCGTAGTATTTTAGTTGTCGTCGTTGTATGTATATCTTGCGGCCTTGTTCTTTTAATATGTGTCATATTTTTCCTTTTTAACGACGGTGATTTGTTTGAGTTGGTCGTCTATTCTCATCCTCGACTATTTTCTAGAACTTTAGCAGACTAAACACGTCTGTTTTTATTTTTTTCCGACGTTGTTTTATTTAACAACGTCTAATATTTATCGTCGTTGTTTGTTTCTGAAAATAGGACGTATAAATTTTGTAATACGACTCTCATATATTTGTAACCGACGTTGTTTAGTTTTTCAACGTCTACTCTATAAACATATACGTCGTAAATAATGACACTGACAACTATTTCCACGTCATCTTTTATCGAAAAATCGAAGTGGAAAATTAATTTTACGATGGTTTTTTTTATATATGCGACGTAGTAGGTATCAATAACGTCGTCTTCTAATGTATTTAAAGACGTCATATTTTTTATTGTCGTGAAAATTATATTTAACGTCGTCGTATTTGTATTTTCGTCGTTGTATGTCTATCTTGCGGCCTTGTTCTGTGTCATATTTTTCCTTTTTAACGACGGTTTTTTAGAGAGTTGGTCGTCTATTATCATCCTCGATTGCTATTTTTAGATCTTTTTGCAGTACAAAGACGTCGTTTTGTATTTGTTGATGACGTTGTATATTTTAACAACGACGGTTATTTAGCGTCGTGGTTTATGAGGGAAAAGATGACAGTGGATTCCACGACCATTGAAAAACTCAATACACGACGGTGATTTACCGTCGTCTTTTTGCTTTTTTGTAGTAGTGCCAATTACAATTTTCTGTTTTGCACCCCCCATGCAGTAGCTTAATGTCATCCAAACAACCAAGCCGGGCCTTCCTCTTCTCGCGCCTCGATTTAATTGTAGGACACTTGTTGTCCATTTTCTTTGAAACTTTTACTTTGATTGTTTAACTGGAGATTCTTGGACTGCTCTGATATTGCCCGCGTATGGTTGAATTTAAGGCTGGAGGCCTACTTTATAATTTGTGTGCTATTGCATTGTGCATGTTGGCAATTGGACTATTATTTTTGTTGTTTTTCATAGGGAAAATTTTGGTAAAGTTCATTTTTAGGGGAGACTCTGTCGAATTTTCAGTATGAGTCTTGACCTTTTTTTCTTTGTTTCGGAAAAGGGGATGTTTTTAGTAAATGGGCCCGATATCGGCTAGATGTCGGATGTCACACCCCGGACCGGCTCCGCCGTAGCACGATATTGTCCGCTTTGGGCCCTCCTCTCACTGCCCGCACGGTTTTGTTTCTGGGAGCTCACGAAGCAACTTCCCAGGGTAGTCACCCATCCTGGGATTGCTCCAGCCTCTCACTCGCTTAACTTCGGAGTTCTTACAACTCCGAAGCCAGTGAGCTCCCAAAAGGCCTCGTGCTAGATGGATGCGGGTGTGCCATATAAGGCACATCACCCCCCTCTCCGTTGGTTTGATGTGGGATCTTACAATCCACCCCCCTCAAGGGTCCGACGTCCTCGTTGGCACACTCGCACCACACGACAGAGTGGCTCTGATACCAAATTGTCACACCCCGGACCGGCTCCGCCGTAGCACGATATTGTCCGCTTTGGGCCCTCCTCTCACTGCCCGCACGGTTTTGTTTCTGGGAGCTCACGAAGCAACTTCCCAGGGTGGTCACCCATCCTGGGATTGCTCCAGCCTCCCACTCGCTTAACTTCGGAGTTCTTACAACTCCGAAGCCAGTGAGCTCCCAAAAGGCCTCGTGCTAGATGGATGCGGGTGTGCCATATAAGGCACATCACCCCCCTCTCCGTTGGTTTGATGTGGGATCTTACATCGGAAAACCCGCAGGGTTCATCACAGATTCTGAGGAATTCAGGGCGAGTCTTGTCATCTTTATCAATCGGAAGAACTGGTGAGAGAGTATTTGAGAATCTAAAGAAACCATTGATGGATCAAAATCAGATGAACATGTTGCATGATATGCCTAATGTAGAATAAATGGCAGAGTATTTAAATAGCATTTGAAAATCTAAACAAACCATTGACGTATTAAATATGATAATTCGAATCCAAATTCAATATGGTATTGCGTTAGGCTAATGTAATCCAAATCCAATTAGTTTACAACCCAAATTCGAATTAGGCCAGTTGAATCCAAATTCATGAGTTAATAATCTTGTTCCCCATCTCACCATGCTAAGGAAGTCAAATATTTTTCCTTTTGTGTAGAGGAAATAATTACTCAACTTTGTTGTATTATCCAGAACTACCTCCATATTTAGTCAGCCCAAAAAACCAAAAGATCAAAGGCAGGGGGAAACATGCCCAAAAATGATGATGAAAGTGATGAAAGTGATAGTGACAATGAGGGAAATGAGTATGGAGCAAGATGATGATATGCATCATTTAATAGAAGGAGGTTGTCCACAAGATCCAAATGGAGATGCACACAAGTTTTACAAATTGTTAAAAGAGGCAGAACAACCATTTTACGCTTGTTGTGAGTCGTATTCTAATTTGTCTTTTGTTGTGAACCTGATGCATATCAAGGGTACCGATACTATGAGCAACAAAGAATTTGGTATGTTGCTAACATTGTTGAAAAATGCATTTCCTTTTTGTGAGAAGTTACCTATAACCACCAACGGTGCAAAGAAAATTATTTCAAATTTAGGTATTCATTTTGATAAAATAGATGCATGCAATAATGATTGCATCATTTATTATAAGGAGCATGCAAATGCAACGCAGTGTCCTATATGTAAGCTTTCGAGACGGAAGAGACAAGGAAATGGTTGCAAAAAGAAAGGTAAAAGGGTTCTATGGAAGGGGCTTAGATATTTTCCACTCACACCAAGACTTCAATGATCATTCATGTCATCCAAGATACCTGTAGATATGAGGTGGTATTTTAAGGATCGTGTAAAAGATGGAGCCTAGCAATGTAAGACTTGGTTTGGTAACATATGGATTTAACCCATTTGGGTTTGGGAACATGAATCTGAGCTATAGTATTTGGCCGGTTCTCGTATACCCATATAACCTGTCTCCATGGATGTGTATGAAGGAGCCTTATGTTTCATGACTTTACTTATTCCTGGACCCAAGGGTCCATGTCATGACATTGATGTATACATGAGGCTGTTGATAGACGAGTTGCGAAATAGTGGGAAATTGGTGTTGAAACGTATGATATATATGCAAAGCAGAATTTTTAGACGAGAGCTGCACTTCTTTGGACTATCAATGATTATCCAGCATATGCATACATGTCAGGTTGGAGTGCGTCTAGCAAATTGGCATGCCCATATTGTGCATTTAATACTTCACATCGTCGGTTATCTCATGGGTCTAAAACATGTTATTTGGGTCATAAACGGTTTTTATCGTCTGACAACGTATGGCGTAATCAATAAAGCCAATTTGATAATACAAGAGAAGGGAGGCTTGCACTCAAGAGACCATATGGTGATGATGTGATAAATGAATTTAGTGAATTAAGAGGAAAAAAAAACACATAACAAGGATGAGAAAAAACATATTGGAAAATATCATAATTAGAAAAAACATTCGATACTTTTCCAATTACCTTACTGGAAAACACTATTGGTGCATCACAATTTAGATGTCATGCACATTGAGAAAACTGTATTTGAGAATGTGATTGATACAATGATGAACATTGATAGAAAAACAAAAGATTCTTTAAATGCTCGTCTTGATCTTCAAGAAATGGGTATAAGACAAAGGTATCTTCCAGAAGAAAGAGATGATCGTAAGCTCTATTTTATCCCGGGTAATTATACATTGTCAAATGATGATATCAAAACTTTATGTCAATGGTTAATGGAGTTGAAAGGTCCAGATGGGTACTTTGGAAATTTACCTCGATGTGTGAATGCTTCATAACGTAATATTTCTGGTATGAAAACTCATGATTGTCATGTGTTATTAGAGAGATTACTTCCATTTGTCACGTAAGATTTATTGCCCAAAGATGTGAGCGAGCCTTTAATTGAATTATCGTACTTTTTCAAGGAATTGTGTACAAAATTTTTAAGAGAAGATGACTTGAATTTTCTTGACAATCAAATTGTCATAACTCTATGCAAGTTGGAAAAAATATTCCCTCCTGTCTTTTTTGACACCGTGATTCACCTAACTTGCCACTTGACATGGAAAGCAAAAGTGGCCGGTCTAGTACAATTTAAGTAGATGTATCCTATGGAAAGGTAATCTCAATGTTTAGATATTAATTTTATTTATAGTTTGTTTAATTGCTGATGTATGATTCTCTAATTCCAGTATTTACGACGTAATTAGGTATTTACATAAGCTAAAGATTTATATTCATAATAAGGCTCATTTAGAAGGGGCTATTGTCGAAGGTGTCTAGAGAGATGAGTGCTTAATATTTTGCTCTCGCTATTTGCATCGAGAGAGATAGAAACGACGATGGAGGTCAACCATCATATGATACATCTCGATTACTTATTTTCTCAACACTGGTCGAGCTTTTGGGACAGGTGTACTTAGAGAGATGAGCATCGAACTTCATAAGGCTGCTACTCATTATGTCCTACAAAATTGTGATGAAGCTTTCCAATTTGTCCAGTAAGAAATCTTCAACACTATAGATTCTTTGTGTATTTAATATGTTACTATTTATTTAGATCTAATATGTCACTGTATTATTTTGAATATAATCATTTGTTATATATGCAGAGAACATAAGAACATCCTAATCCAGTGTAGTGTTGATAATGTGGAGTAGTCACATAGGTTTCAATTTTCAAATTAGATTTCTATAAGGGTGTTGAGGCCCAAAAAAGTCCATGGTTGGGCCCAAATACGACAATTTATTAAGAAAAGTCACATATCATAGTACAAGAAAGCCAGTCATATACAAGTCACAGCCCACAAGCCATGTTAAATAAATAATTTGTCACGCCAGAAACTGGGGGTAAGGTTATAAAA
Source organism: Prunus persica (assembly GCF_000346465.2). Taxonomy (NCBI): domain Eukaryota; kingdom Viridiplantae; phylum Streptophyta; class Magnoliopsida; order Rosales; family Rosaceae; genus Prunus; species Prunus persica. The sequence continues at coordinate 14,638,788 of NC_034009.1, forward strand.
TACAAGCCCATGCTAAAATAAGCATCGTGTCCCTCTCTAAGGATAATAAAATTATAGCGTACCAAGCAACATGCCACGCCAAGCAGGAAATTATTGTTTCACGCCTAACCACGCTACAAGCCTAAGTGGGCCCAAGCCACTCAAATGCCTGGGGCTTGCTTGAGTGGGTTGTGGTATGGATGGTAATAAGTTGTCATGAGGCTCGTTGATGGGCCAATAAATGGAGGTCCCAGGTTGCTTGGGAGCTTCGAACCCAAGCCCGTTTCTTAGGCCCAAATATGTGGGTAAGCACGAAAGAGAAAAATAGCCCACTACCTCAGCCCAAAATAGTCCATTAAATTAACTAATATAGCCCAATACTTGAGGAGATTAGCCCATTTGTTTGGTAAGTTGACTTGCTACCTTAGAAGGCCCATACAATTAGAAGTAAGAAGCAGCAAAAGCCCCAGCATTTGGCTGAGAGACAAAGCCACGAAAGAAGCTTGGAAGACCACGTGCACAGGGCTGCTGGGAGGGAAGGAACAAGTTTTCAAGCAAAGCATCCAAGGGACCAAAAGATATTGGCGCGCAGGGAGCCACTCTTCGAACCAACATGTATACCCATTTCTTTCCTTCATCAAATCTGACCATGAAAGAGAGGAGGAAAGAGAGGAAAGAGGATGGCTGAAAATAGGAATTCTTCACTAGGGCAGCTGCGAGAAAGGGATCTTGAGCTCCCAAAATTCCTGATTTTGTGCAAATGAGCAGAGTAGATTTCACCAAAATAGGATGATTGAAGGGATGAGGGGAGAAAGAAAGGGAAAGACTTGGCAAAATGGGATGGAAGCCATTAGGGTTGCTTGGAAAACGAATGGCTTCCAGCGGCTATAAATAGGGCATCTTCTACCCAACAAACATTAACCACATCTAGAGAGCAAGTTTCCTCTCTTACTCCCAAAACCCAGCAATTTCGTGCTCAGCCCATCCTTTTCCCTTAGTTTTCCCCCTTGGCAAGCTGTTCTAACACTCGACAGAGTCTCTGTCAAGCTGCCGGAAAAACACTCAGGCCACCATTTTCTCTCTTTTTCCTCCTCTCAACCAAAACCTCTGATAATCTTTTCCTCCTCCTCCTTAGAAACCTTGTTTTTCATAGAAACTCACAGCTCTTTCCCTTTAAGGCTAAACTCATGACAATTTTGCTCCCATGCCACAAGCCTCTCATGCCAAGCTAAGATTCTATCTGTAAGCACTAAGAATTCATCTATAAGCAGCCATTGTTTTTGTTGGTGAAGGTGACCAGGGTGTTTCCTAAGACTTTACTATCCTTTCGAAATATTTTGGGGTCTGATCTTTGAACTCAAGCACAAGGGGGAAATTTTAGCCATTTTGCTCTGTACGACAGCCCAACCCATTTGTAGCTACTGGAAGAAAAAAGCCCATACAAAGGGTATGGGTAATATTGTATTGGAAAAACTAAAAAACTATTGACTGTCATATATGTTTACTTAAAACTATTTTTTCCTTTCTATGCAGGTCATAGAACTATATAACGATGGTAAAGTTAGTAAGCAAGTGCCTTCTTTGGCTAGGTATTGAAAGACGAGTAACTTATTATCTTGGTTTAATAGTGGTTTTAGGTTTCATACATTGCAGAGTGATGAGAATTAAAAAAAACACAAAATAATGGAGTTATGGTTAAGGGTGAGAATCAGATTGACGTGATGTACCTTGATATGGAATCTTATTAGATATTGTTTAGCTCCGTTACATAGAAGGAAATAGAGTTGTATTGTTCAATTTTGATTGGTATGGCACAACACGAAAAGGAATATGTTACAAGATAAATCGTTATGGAATAATCATTGTTAGTACAACACGCAAGCTAAATACTCAAGAGCCATTCATATTAGCAAGCCAAGCAACCCAAGTTTTTATGCGAAAGGGGTTAAAAATAAGATTTGGAGTTTTGTTGTGGAAACAATTCCAATAAATGTTTATGAGATGACTAATGATGAGAGTGAGTCATACTAAGAAGCAGAGACTCAAAATCGAAGCATGCATGCCATCCAAAATGATGTTGAAGACAATGAAATTAGTTGAAGAATGGATGTGATTCAACTTACAACTGTGGGATGAGTTCTTATGTAATTGTGATTGTCTATTTTTTTTGGATTGTCTATTTTTAGTTATCTATTTTGGAGTGTGATTGGTTATTATCAATCAAAATTTTATTTATTTATTTTTATATACAACTAGGATGAGTTTTCAATTTTCAATTTTGTTTGTCTTTTATTTCTAAAATAAATGATAACCACTATGGGTAATGTTAATGAGCTTTGGAACTTTTAACATTTAAGATTAAACAATTTAATTGGATAAGTATTGATTTTTTTTTATATACTTATTCTAATGGGAAATTGACCTTCGAACTTTTTCCGAGAGGACATATTTCTCCTTGGAAATAGTCAAACAATTCAGACGAAAGGAGAAGGCCCTCATCAATAGTCAAACAATTCCGACAGAAGGAGAATCCCCTCAAAAATAGTCAAACAATTTCCACGGAATGAGAAACCCCTCAGAAATAATCATCCTATTTCTGACGAACGTACTTTTGGTCGTTACAAAAGTTGGAGCCAAAGCTTCCCACCAAAGAAATTACATTTTTGACGACCATACAACCTTTTCCAAGAGCATTTCGTTTGTCTGAAATATATTTCAGGCCCGTGACATATTTCTAACAAACATTTTTTGGACCAAAAACACACTTTTTGCAACGGAGTTTTTTGGGACCATTGGAAAACTTTGGTCGGTAATGACCCTTTATTTTTTGTAATGATATATCTAACAATAGTAATAAAAAGCTGAGGTAACGTTTCACCATTCAACAAAAGCATGATTGCCTTTTTCATTGCATATATCTTTGCATCCACATCATTTCCCTGGGGAGATTTCTTGATTTCATTTGCAATTGCTGTTGTTCCTTTATGTGAACGAGCAGGCTACAAGATTTCTCCATTTCTTAATTGCTTCTGGCAAAACAATAGTTCATTTTAATTTATATCATCTGAACTTGAACTTCTTAGGCATACGATAACAATATAGACATATGATTGGGCTGGTTGTCAAGATAAATAAGGGGACGTATGTCATACGAATTGCATACTCACATCTAAGATCTTAGAATTTGTCTTCTTACCTAATGACATAAAATATTTAACTCACGAACTGAAATTTCAAACTTTAAGTGCAGTAGGGTTATAAAGATGACTATTGACCAAGTTTATCAATATATAGTTTATTGATTGAATTACCTCTCCACAACTAACAGAAGTTAAAAAATTTGACAGAAATTGAGGATTGTCCTTGAATTGCTTCAAATTGAAACCATGGGGACAAAATTGATAAAATTAAAATGACAAAGACCAAAGTGGTAAAAATGGCAAACTATAGGGACCAAAAGTGACTTTTTCCTGAAAATTGAAACTCATACAATTTTATTTTTTTTTATTTTTTATTTTTTTGCAGTCATACCTCATACAATTGTTTAGTCTTTAAATTTATTAAATTAAATTTAAGGCTTATTTACACCAATTCCCCCATGAAACTACGGTCAAATCTCACTTTGCCCCTCCAAACTTAAAGTGTCCCACTTACCCCGCTTGACTGTGGTTTAGTGTCCCACTTTGCCCTTTGCCGTCAACTCCATCCAAAACTGATAATGTGGCATGCGATTATTGGTAATTTCATAAACATGAATCATTACACTAATTGAGTGGGTGATGTGGCAAGTGGAGGCCACCTCCATATAGATTAAAAAATAATTAAATATTTTAATAACTAAAAATTTAAAATAAACTTAAAAGAAAAACTCAAAAACTTTCCTCCAATCCTCCCATCTATACACTCTCAAGATTCAAGATGTCATAACTTGATAAGTCACTGATTTGTGTATACCACAACATCGTATATCCAATGTCGCATACAACATCTTAAATGGTATTTGCATTCCTGTGAAAAATCAATCCGCACCGGTCTACATTACCATTGGTGTTGGAGGAAATATTGAGGGCTTGGCAACCAAGTAAGTATGCATGATAGATTTGGTGTTTTCTTATTCAATTCCGTAAGTATTCGTCAAAACTGCATATTGAGTTTATGAAAAATTCCTTTTATGATGTAGTATGACATAACCACAGCCAGCTTACTCACACCATCCCTTTCCACAAACTAAACCCACCCAGCACCTTCAACCACTCTGCACGATAGTGGATTGAGCTTGCCCCCAAAATCTCCAAATCAAAATTTTCCAAAAATGAAGAAGTCGATAGTGTCGGGGTGGGGGCAAGATCTGATTTTTTGGGGTTGACCCAAGCTTGGGATGGGGCCCGATTGTTTAGGAGTCAAAGTTGTATAGGGAAATTTTGGGTTTTAAATTGTATGCACTTGTAGGTTGCCATTGTTGTGTTGGTCTCATATGTTCTCTCTGGTGCCGTAGTCATCTCCTTTTTGTCCTTTTTTTTTCCCGTTCATTCTGCTATGGTGTTTGTGTTCTTCAACAAAATTGTTGTTTATCTGAGAAAGTGTGTGTGTGTGTGTGTGTGTGTGTGTGTGAGAGAGAGAGAGAGAGAGAGAGAGAGAGAGAGAGAGAGAGATCAGATGGGGAGTGGGAGTGGAAGGCGGAGGGGAAGGAGAAGGAGGGAGATACTAAAGAGAGATGATGACTTGAATGTTTTTTTCTTTTAATTATTTTTCATGGTTGTTGAAGAAAGGAGAAAGAAAGGGAGCGATTTGGAAGAGAGAGAGAGGGGGCAATGGTTGGTGTGGCTGGGTAGGGGGATGGGTGTGGGTGGGATTTGGGTGAGAGGATCGGGTAAAGAGAGAGAAAGGTAGGGAGAGATATTTTTTTAGTTCTAAATTTTTTAATGTAATCATTAGAATATTTAATTATATTTTATCTATGTGGAGGTGGT
>NC_034009.1:14643836-14659457 GCF_000346465.2 Prunus persica
TTACATCACTACCACTACCATCACATGATACATAACACTTTTAACATCATTTCTATTTTAGTAATTATTCACAGTTACAACAATTTTATATTAAAATTTACCAAACGGTTTTGACACTGCTTTTTGTACTAACAGCACTTTAAAAATATTATTTATTAAACATGGAGATACTTTACTTTACAGCTAATTATTTTCAAAACACAGTATAAGTAATTTTTTAAAAAAGTGACAGCAATCTCAAACTGGACCTAAGTGGACCGCTTTAAATTTGAAGGGGCAAAGTGAAGGGGCATTTGGTGTAAATATTTAAGGTAGTGTGCGAAGGGAAAAGGCATGCATTGTGAATTGTGACTGGGTGTCTTCAACTGTTACCGCGCTTAGTGGAATATTCTTAACGCTGACCTAACCCACAAACTCAAAATGCCACTTTTGGCAGATTCCAAGCCTCACTTTCACAACTGGCCAAAGATGAGACGGAAACTCACCCAACAAGCTCATGTGTTCAGCGTTCCACCCACAAACAACCACCCACCCACCCACCCACCCACACTTCACACAACCCGTCCTCCTCCTCCCTTTTTCTTCTCTCCCCCACTACAACTGGAGCTGAAGATAGCTCCCTTTCTTCGCTCAGCAGCTGAGACTCCTGTTCTGTGCACAACCTGTTTGATAAAATGTCTCAGTGGGCTTGTGTCTCTGCTGCTAACTTGAGCTGTCAAGCTAGCATCATCAACACTCAAAAGCTACGAAACACTCCCAGATGCGATGCCTTTTCATTTAAAGGTAGTGAATTTATGGCTCAAAGCTGTAGATTTTTAAGCCCACAAACTATTTATGGAAGGCCGAGGAATGGTGCTTGCCCTTTGAAGGTTTGTTTTCTCTAGAAGTACGAGTGGTTTAGTTGCTAAATTGTTAAATTGTTAAAAGGGTAATGAACTTTTTTGCGTGTAATTGTAATGGTGTGTAGGTGGTTTGCGTTGATTATCCAAGACCAGACCTTGACAATACTGCTAATTTCTTAGAAGCTGCATATTTCTCTTCCACTTTCCGAGCCTCTCCTCGTCCAGCTAAGCCGTTGAAGGTCGTGATTGCTGGTGCAGGTGATTATGATATACAAACTTATTATATATTCTTAAAATTGCATTGGGTTTTCTTTTTTCCTTTTTTCTTTGGATGCTCATGCCCAATTTAAGCTTGTCTTATAGTGAACTCAAAATTTATGGATACTACATATAACATTTTATCTTTCATTATGTGATAAATATTTATTCTGTTCTGAATTTTTGCAGGTTTGGCTGGTCTGGCAACTGCAAAATATTTGGCTGATGCAGGTCATAAACCTATCTTACTGGAAGCAAGAGATGTTCTGGGCGGAAAGGTTTTTCAGCTGCTATAACTTTATCCCACTTCGAGACCATATTGCTGTTAGCTTGAAAAAGTTATAACTTTATATGTTTTGCGGCTAATGATTAGAGAGAAAATATCATTTATTAAAATTTAGAAAGAAACAAAAAACATAAGGATAGGAGAGAAGAAATTTATTAGAATTGCAAGGGAAGGACAGTCTTACATAATTAAATAAATTTACTATAACTTGCCAAAAAGAAAGACACTAAGTTCTGGAAAACCTGCACAAAAGGAAAACATAAGCAAGTGGGGAAAATCCATCTAAGAAAAAGTGCAAAGATAGAGAATTTGCTCTTGGAAAGTTCCAAGGGGCGAATCTGACTCTTATAACTGTGCTTTCTAGTCTTCCAACTTATAATTATGTCCTTGTTTGTGCTTCCAAAATCAGTGGCCAATGAGTACCCAATTGGAAGGGTCACTGTCCAATATTTATCCACATTCTAACTTCATATCTCAGATATTTTTGTTGTTTCTATTAATTGCTTATTGAAATATCCAGTTTTTTGATAGGTGGCAGCATGGAAAGATAAGGATGGAGACTGGTACGAAACAGGCCTACATATCTTCTGTGAGTTTAATAGTTTTTTCACTTATAAAAAATCTTTTTTTTCAACTTTAATAATCATCATGCTACATTTGGGTGGCTGGTATGGGAGAGGATGATAAAGTATAATAAATTGGGAAATGGGATTCCTAGTAATTAGTAGCTTGCATTGTTCTCCTTCCAAAGTTCAGACTCTGTAAGGGTATCGAGTCCACTATTTTTCTGTTCTGTTTGAAGAAAACAAAAATCTCTCATAGAGTATTGAAGGCTGAGAAAATTACACCGGCAGGCGATTGTGCTTGCAAGTGAACCATTGTATTCTCTGAAAAGATAAAGTTTTTAAATAAAGTGCCTATTTCATTTTTGACCAAAATTGGTTTATATATAAATTTGTAATATTGTATATCAATTCAAAATTTTAGCTAATATATAAGTTGCAACAGAGAGGGGTGAATAAAATTAATTTTAGGTGGACGTATCAAAATGTTAATCAACCAAGTTTTTAGAATTATATTGGAAAAAGGTTGATAAGCAGTACTTATAAAATCAGAAAATTTAAAATCTGCCACCTGTTGTATGTAGGGGGGTTCGAACCCAAGCATTTCCAGTATCTTTTTTCATTGTCTGTCTTCTATCCAAGATGAATCTACATTATGTATTTAGTGCTTAATGAAACTGGTTCTTTAACTTTGCTTTAGGAATTTTCTTTAAAAATAGACTATTGATGTCTCTAGTGCTTATACATAGAGCAGCCGGGTAATGGATTCTATTTCTTATGAGATATATTTTTTGTATTGGCAAGTTGGGGCTTATCCGAATATTCAGAACCTGTTTGGTGAGCTTGGTATTGATGATCGATTGCAGTGGAAGGAGCATTCTATGATATTTGCAATGCCAAGCAAACCAGGAGAGTTCAGCCGGTTTGATTTCCCTGAAGTTTTACCAGCACCCTTAAATGGTAAGATATTTAGCCACCTCTTGAAATTTGACAATAGTTTCTCTACAACTGCAGGAATTCATTCCATTCCTTGGAAGGTAGCTTGATTTATACAAACATTACAAAATAATTTTAGTAGATTGAAGTATTACAATACCTTGTTTACTTAATTGTCTGACTGTCCATATTTGATAACCAACACTCACACTGTCAACCCTTTATTATAATGTTATTAACAGAAGATTCTGGGATTTTACAAATAGTTAAAGACTACTCTAAAATTCATATAAAATTACTCTGGTCGATGACATTGGTAGTTCGGAGGCTTGGTGGCAGCATTGGGTTGTAGGTTGGCAATCTGAGAAGATTGGTAGGATGGACAAATCGATTTCTTCCTGAAGGGTAGAGATTATCAAGAGTGTTGTCTAGTTCACCACCTTTTCATGTTTCCCAAGGAAAAGATAAATTCCGAGTTGGTCCGCTTAAACCTATGTCTTTAATAATATGGAGATATTTTTTTTTTTATTGTGGGATGGATGAAAATAGTACGAGAATGTTAATTATCATCTAGTGAATTCGGATGATTTTACTCCGTACTCAGTAAGAAGGTTTGGGAGTTAGGAGACTGGGTATCTTTAGCAGGGTCTTTTAGGTGAATTCTTGTCAAGACAGTAGAAATTTTTTTGGAGGCACATGGTGCTTTTCATACAAGGGAGAGAAATGATAATCAAATATGTAGTTTTATGTTGTTTTGTTGGAAACACACAATATGTTTTAGTTTTTCTTTTGCCCAAGACAAGCATGAAATACACATTAAATTCCAGAATTTGAGGGCTCAAATAGGCAATGGTGTTTCAGTCGAACACTATTTTAGAATCAATATGTTTTCTGAGAAAAGGCACGAAGAATTGTAAGTGTGGTCAGTTGAAGTCATCAATAAGAATCCAATTCTCTCTTGTCTTGTTCCGTCTCTTTTATTTCTTTTTTCTGATTCCTATAGCCCTCTGTTTCTTTAATGAACTTGCTCTTGATTTGTGTTTTTTTCCCTCTCAATATCTCCTTGTTTAAAGATGGTTGGTTATGTTTGGGCCCATTTTTCATTTTGGTTAGGTCAATGGATCCAAATTTTACCTAGCCCTAGGCTTTGTCTTAGAGAAAACAGAACTCAGGACGAATTTGAGCTTCAAGTTTGTTAGATATTGAGTAAGCCAAACCCAACTGCTCAAGACCAGCGACAACCAGATGGGAGAAAAAGGACCTGGTGTGCGGTCCATTGAACTATGGAATAGGCTCAAGGAACCGTGGCTAATGCATCAATTTTTTTCCCCTTAGTTGCACGACCCTGGTATCTTTTAGTGGTCTCGGATGAGTTTTCTTGCCTTTCATTCATTTCCAATTTCCTATTGTTCCATATTCTGGATTTTCATTAATTGAACAAAATTTAAGTAACTTTAAATATATTTATACAAGTGTCTTTAGATATTTTATAAAAAGTAATATTAAAGTTTAAGCAAAATTCTTGGAAGACAACGCTGGTGCTTCCATGATCTACATGCATGTATTCTTGAGGATTCAGCCTGCTATATTCTAATGATTAGATATCTTGTTTCTGAATTATGCTTAGATTAAATGATGCATGCGATTGTAAATTCATTCTTTGCTTGTGCTGTTAAGAGTCCTAATTGATGGGCCACCTTGGGTGTTAGTAAAATATTTTCTTTGTTTGGTAAGATATATGTAGGGAATTTTTTTCTTGTCAGAGTTACGTTATTAGACTGAGAATCAAAACCATCATTAGTTAATATTATGCCTGAATGTGTGGTCCTGTCCTGATTAACATTCTGGCCACGTAACATGCCAGATTTCTGGCAAGGGATCACTACCCCCCCTGTCTCTTGTATCTCTTTCTCTCCGTGTACTATATATTATATATAGAGAGAGTAGGCATATATATAATATTTGTATAAAGTGAGAAGAGAGAGGACATCTCTCTGTATATATTATTACTTTTTTGAGCTGTTTGTGATTGTGGCTGGCAGGAATATGGGCCATATTGAAGAACAATGAGATGCTGACTTGGCCAGAGAAAATCAAGTTTGCAATTGGACTACTGCCAGCAATTCTTGGTGGGCAGGCTTATGTTGAAGCCCAAGATGGCTTGAGTGTAAAAGATTGGATGAGGAAACAGGTACTCTAATATAGTTGATAAATGTTTTTGCATGTTTTATTGGCTGAGTTAGACGTGTTTGTGTATATATATAGCTAGGAGCTTATGTGCCATGAGCAGATATTGTAATGAGTTGAAAAGTAAAGGGTTAGACCAAACCTGCTTCTTTGGTCATTCAGTTTCACAATCATGAAATGGGCCAAGATTGGTTGATCTCAGTACACGATGTGCTCAGATAAAGTACCTACTAAAAATATTAGAGGACCAAATCATATAGTTTGCTGAGAATAATTAATATTAGTCAAAGTTCCCAGTACTAGCAGATAGACAATGAAATTATGAAAAGGAGATCTACTTCTTGTCAATTATTAATGTATAAGAGACTAGCTATTCGGCACATACAATACCTGACACTAGTTTGGATGGCTAAAATCCAAGGGACTAGCTTGCATCTGGTTTTCCATTTAAAGCTTTTGTTTCATAATGGTCAAGATGTCAGTGTGGCAGTGCGAGCCTCAAGATTTGAAGAGGTAGACATTTCGACGAACTTGTTGAAATCTAGAAAAACCGAACTAGTTTTCTCCTTCAGAGGAAAATAGGCATAAACTTGTATGTACTCTTAATTAATTATAACTGAATCCACAAAATTTACATCTCCAGTGAGAAAATAAGAGATATAGAAATAAAAAACTGAGATTGTGTTAACAGAAAGCGATTTTTCTTCAGTGTTTTTACAATTTTTGTTTATTTAATTGATTGAAACAACTACCAGCCAAAAAATAAAATGAAATAAAATTGACTTTTTTTATGATTTGCAGGTCAGTCGTATATTTCATGTGATCCTGTCGTATTGGTTGATCAGATTGAATTTTGATGAAGATAGTTTATACAGGGAAAAAAACAATGACTTGTGATTTCTCCTTTTCTCTCAGGGCATACCGGATCGAGTGACTACTGAGGTGTTTATTGCCATGTCAAAGGCCCTGAACTTTATTAACCCTGATGAACTTTCAATGCAATGCATATTGATTGCTTTGAACCGATTCCTTCAGGTATGGTGAATTCCCTCACTTTCAACAATGCATATTGATTGCTTTTACTAAGAATCTTGTTTTTCTTCCAATCCATAAAAGATTGGTGTGAAAGAAGAACAGTTCACGATATAATGGTATAGCTTCATGTGCATCATTAATGCAAGTTAGAACGATGTAATATATAGTTTCCTTTGTATGTTAGATGGAGCATGGGTCAGATCTCAGAAGCAACTTATCCTGAATATCACTCCTTGTGAAATATAATTTTTTATTTTTGGATGAGTTCCATCTCTGTATGCACTATATGCGATCACTATATTATTACTTAAGAGGACAACTTTTGTTACAACCTAGCACTTCCTGATCAGTATATTATGCAAACACATGTATAGGAGAAACACGGTTCCAAGATGGCTTTTTTGGATGGTAGTCCCCCTGAGAGACTCTGTGCACCAATTGTTGATCATATCCAGTCATTAGGCGGTGAAGTCCGAATTAATTCCCGAATACAGAGAATTGAGCTAAATAAAGATGGGACCGTGAAGAGTTTTGTACTAAATAATGGGAGCATGATTGAAGCAGATGCCTATGTATTCGCCACTCCAGGTGTCGCACAAATTTTCTTTTTAGATAATATAGTTGAACTTAAGTGTATATTTCAGTTTCCCTAAGGTGGTTGTTTGGTTTTCTTATAAACAGTTGATATCCTAAAGCTTCTATTGCCTGATAACTGGAAAGAGATCCCATATTTCAAGAAATTGGAGAAACTGGTTGGCGTTCCAGTTATCAATGTTCACATATGGTGAGTGGATATTAACTGATATTAAACAATAATGCAAATAGCTCTCTCTCTCTCTCACAGACACAGACACAGACACACACACACACAGAGACGAACGCACGCACATTCTCTTTCACTTAATAAGTATTGATTCCTTAATTTTTCATGATCAGAAAATAGAACTGGATGGTGTATATTGACAACTGGCCTAATTTATGGGTTTCTTTCTTCAATTTTTTGTTGGCCTGGAAATTTCAATAAATGAGAAAAAACTTATATGGTTTAGGACGTCTCTTTAAGTTAAATACAAGTTTTATCACAAGATATTGGGATTGACTATGGGTACTTTTCTTAACCTCTTTGGGGTTCTTACTTTAGTCCTTGTCAATCAGTCATTGCCAATGAAAGCCATACCTTTCAGGTTTTGTTGCTTAGAATGGCCCAAAAATGTGATTTCCAAATGTAATGTGAAACCTGCTATTGATTTATTTATTTTACTCAATTTCTTTGTCATTTTATTTCGGTCTGAAGTTACTCTCTGTTTCACTGAAGTAATATGTTAGTAATATGCATGCTAATCTGATGCTATGAATTGTTTTTAATTACAGGTTTGACAGAAAGCTGAAGAACACATATGATCATCTACTTTTTAGCAGGTCCTGCTCATACTTAGGTGTTTAGTTTAGCATAGATATTACAGTGATGCTTACTTTCCGTGTGTATCTCATGGTTCTTTGAGGTTTGCTGCTTGCAGCTTGACATTCTGACTGGCCGTGTTAAAGTTACTCAGCCAAGGATAATATATGACAAAATGTTGGTTCTAATATTGTAAGGGCTGCATAAAGACAATAAGACATCCCGTCCAGGCCAAAACATTTGAAGTTAGAAAGAATTTATCTTCTTTAGTTGGTGTTATAATTTATCTTCTTTCAATCCATAATGGAGGCCAAAATAAGACATCCCGTCCAGGCCAAAATATCATCTAAACAATCCCAAGTTTATAATTTATCTATAATTTGATGACAAACTTGGGATTGTTTAGATAATATTTTAATTTAAAAAGAAAACTACAAAAAATACAGCCTATTTGGTGTATAATGTATCCAAACTCTTATAGTGCTGTCTGCTGCCTTTGGTCTCCTTTTATTGTGCCAGTATTGTTTCATCTGTGACATGGTCTTTTTTTTCCCCTAATGCAGAAGTCCTCTTTTAAGTGTCTATGCCGACATGTCCGTAACATGTAAGGTAAAATCTGTTATTTATTCCTTATTAGTAAGCACAGTAGATATTGTTTGATTTTTCTTTTTAACTTCTAGCTACCATGCATCTAATAATGTAACTATACATTTCGTATCTTTAGAGAAACTAATATTAAAACACAAAATCTTGCATATAGTGACAAACATTTTAATAGCAACGAAGTTGAAAACATTTTGAGAAAAAGGAACAGTATTGTCTCTTTTTCTCATTCAATGTTAAATAACCATTTTGTTTGAATCTTTCAAAATTTGAATTTGTTTTGTATAGAATAATACTTGCATCCTGACTGGTCATGACCCTGTTTATAATAGTGTGGCAGCGGTTTATATATTATTATTGATTTATTGGAGGTTTTTTCAGTCATGAGAGAGGTGAGCTACAAGCATATGTCTAGGGACTTAAACATGAACCATAAATAATTTGTTTTAGAGGTAGATGACAATTCTCTAGGTTGTGCAATAAGAATTTAGATCGAAAAGTCTGAGAAAGTATATCATTCAATTATGAGAAAAAGATGATATAATTTTTATCTTTGTGTACTATTCTTGTACTGATTCTTTTGAAATTTCTTACCACAAAAGAAATTTAAAAGGAAAGAGAATAACATGTTCTTTTGCTTGATGAGAAATATTGTTTTATGGAACCATGGATGAAGCACATAAGCATGAATTATAGACCTATTCATTTATGGATGGATATTGTTCCACGCTACCTCCTGCATAATTTTTTATGTCAACGTAATAAGAATATTGTATCAGTTTTCCCTATCCAGGAAAAATCAGTTAATGGATTTTCATTATATTCTCTTAGTATCAAGTATAACTCATTTCAATTCCTTTTAGTTTCATTTTCATTTTAGTTTACTTTTGGGTTGGGGACATGATTCATTGTAATTCATTGCAGGAATATTACAATCCAAACCAGTCAATGCTGGAGTTGGTTTTTGCACCAGCAGAAGAATGGATATCATGCAGTGATTCAGAAATTATTGATGCTACACTCAAAGAACTTGCAAAACTCTTTCCAGATGAGATAGCTGTAGATCAAAGCAAAGCAAAGATTTTGAAGTACCATGTGGTGAAAACACCAAGGTTTGAATTTATAGCCATAAGTTTTGAATCTTAATGAATGTTTATGAATATTATTTGAAAAATCATGTTGCCAGTACGCAATGGAAATAAATTCCAGGGGCTCTTTGTGTTACACGTGAACTTGTTTGATTGAAATATTAACATATTGTCTCATACCGCCTATTTAAAATTTTCCTTTTTATATTTAATGTGGAAATTTCTAGCTATTAATTTTTCACACAAAACTTTAATGGAAACTACGGGGCAGCAAATTCACATGGAAGGGTTGGATTTTAATTTATTTACTTGTTGATTTAGCGGGACTATTCTGCATAAGGAGTTCCATTGCCATGTCGTAAGCAGTTGAATCCAGAACTATGCCCTAGGAATAAGGAGGCATGACCATTGGGCCACTGCCTGACGTCCCCGTGCTTGACTTGGTTATGGGTGTTTGTGCTTTAACTGATTATGACTGATTCATGTCTCAGGTCGGTTTACAAAACTGTACCAGGTTGTGAACCTTGCCGTCCCTTGCAAAGATCTCCCCTAGAGGGTTTCTATTTAGCTGGTGATTACACAAAACAAAAGTATTTAGCCTCAATGGAAGGTGCTGTTCTGTCAGGGAAACTTTGTGCACAAGCAATTGTACAGGTAATTTCCATCAGGACACCGGAATTTATATGGCATGATGAACACTCATGTTCATCTATGTCTGAATTTACTTAAAACTGATATCTTACAAACATGGTCTGTGAAAAACGAAAAATATCTCTTGAATATTTAACGTGCATCACTTGCCTCCATTTTTTGCTGGTTTTACTTTACAGGAGTCATCCCACTTTTATTTTTTTGATTATTTAGTGATGGAAATTTTGGCATTTACTTGAATTGAAATCTTTTCGATGTCTATAATTATCAGTCCCATAATTCCTGTGCTGCACTAAGGAACTTTCTAAGTGGTTGAAATGCCTTAGGAATGAGTTTTTCATGTAGTTTAGGCCTTTTTTTATAGCAATTTTGGTTTTGGTTCTGGTGTTCAGATTTTTGTCTTTTGGTTAAAGAGATAGAGAGAATATATAAAATAAACGATTAAGGTAGATGAGAAATGAGAGAGGTGTCACCCCTCTCCTTTACATCAATCTTCTATGTCCTGTCCTCACTTTTTTCTCCTTTTTCTTCTCTATCTTTAATACAAACCAAAGACAAAAGGTTACGAAATTAGCCCTCAATATTTCCAGTCCTTTTAGCGTTGAGTTGTATTTGATGACAAAGCCTTTGTAATTTCTGTGCTCTCCTCTGTTTGCATGTTGAACTTTCATGTATTTAAATATGCAGGATTACGAATTGCTTGTTGCTCGGGGACAAACAAGGGTGGCTGAGGCAAGCGTTCGGTGACGAAAAACCTTGAAGTAGAGGCAAGCTGTGCAGTTTTTTCTGGATGATACTTTAAAAATGGGTTAGTGCTTGTAAACGATTGGATTACAACAATTTAGGCACCAATCATCCCCTTAAGGCAATGTAAGTGGAGACAATTCTTTGAGCACTTTGGTGATGCATCTCTTAAAAAATGGTGTTATTTCTTTGTACCCTATCATTGAGCGTGTACGTGTATATAATCTGATCAGAGCGTTTATCTATGGTCATTCCAGCCATTAAATTTGGCAAAAGGAAAGAGGTAAATCCATCCTAGAACCAAATGAATATGTATTTTTGTTTTCCAAATGTTACTCTACAATTGAAGAATTATATTATACTTGATTGCACGGGATTAACAGAAAACGCAACCTTACCCATCTTGTGCTTAAGCTACTCCTACGCTCAACAATATCCTCTATGGGGGCGAGGGCTTCATAAGAGTTGTGATGTGGTGGTACGTTACGACTCATAATGAATCATTCGGCAGATAAATTCTGTACAAATATAGTTCATTCCATTGAGTTGACAGTCAATGAGTTGTTGGAACGTGGAAGAAATCGGCCACACCGGTTTGAACTTTGAATGGTTTGCACGAACTAGATTAAGAATTTCACCTTGTAATTAAATTTGGTTTCAGTCTCCACTTTACATATGTGTCCGGTATATTCTAACTTCATTAGTCATGCCAAGTTTCCATAAGGACAACAAAATCAATGTTAAGTTTGCAAGTTTGCATAGCGGATGAGAAATGATAACCGTGGAATGAAATAATGAAGGGCTGAGATTTAAACTTCTGGGTGCCTCTATTTTACCCTCAGACAGTTCAAAAAGTAAATATTTTTTTTATTGTTGGAGTCGTTCTTCTAGTTTTAAAGGGCAAAATGGGGCTTTCAAGTTTTGATGGGTGAACTGATCAAATATACTGTGCGTAGAAGCGAAGTATACAAATACAAAGACCCAAAGGTTCGCATCTTCTTCTTCTTCGCGCTTCTCCACTGGGCTTTCTCCTCCACAGCTTCTCCTCCTTCTCCTTGGCGCTTCTACTCATACGAGCACCAGACCCAAAAAAATCGAGTTTTGGGTTTTCTTTTTTGGGCTGCAGATGTAAGTGTAGAGTGGCCGGAAGATAAAAGTAAAATGCAACAGAATTTGATTTGGGGATGGTTTTTCATCGCATCCGGCTCTGTTTTCTTTCTGGGTTTTCTCTATGCTACCGTCTTATCCAAGCTTCTTCCACCTTCAGATAATATTATCCTCTCCGCCATACAAAATGACCGGTAATTGCTCAGCCAAGTGATTTTGTATTTTTTTCCCCCATATATATGTGTTTTTTTTTCCTTCTTCTGTTACTATTCAATGCTAATTCATATTCAAAATTAGTCCCAGAATCCAATGTACTAGCTTAAACTCCATTTTTCATTCATTCCAGAACAAAATTGCCATATGATTTGACATACTTATTAGGGAAAAATAACAGGTTCTTCTATAAGTAATTAAGTTGCAATGTGCAAGTACCTATATGTTTGATGCAGTAGTGATCCAAGAATAACATTTGGATACCTATCAGAAAAAAAATGCCAATTTATATAATTTATCTCCATATGATGTTCTCTTTTTCTGGGTAAGCATATATTGTTTTTTTTCTTCTGTCAATATGATCTTACTTGATCTATTTAATGAATGCTTAGCTTTACGATAACAATATATATGAGTGAGTTTATTAGTTTTCAGCTGGTGGGTTTCTTCTGTATTATTGTCCGTCGTTAGGAGAATAGGGTTTCATTACACTGAGCACTACGTTTGGGACAGATCTATAGACTTTCCTTTTGGGGTTTATTTGAATAGGTAGAGATTGCCTGCAAATTTGTGTTGATGAGGCAGTTTTCCTGCAATGTAATTCAACATCATATGCTTTCTTAGGTTGCTTTAAAGAAGAGGGATTTATTTTTTGGCGGAAGTGACAGCTATTTAGGATGCTGTAATCTGCGTGAAAAGATGGGTTTTGATTGTATGCGGGAGGTATGTACCTCCCTGAGGTGAAACACAGCAGCTAGGGACTAAAGAAAAAGAGCTTGGAAGATTGACCGTACAAATGTAGACATCGGAGTAGTGGCTTTTAGGCATCACTCATAATAGTCAAGACTCAAGAGATGGTAGATCACACATCCAAATATAGCGAATCAGCACTAATGACTCTGAGGGACTGAATTTACTGTTGTTTTGCCATCCTTTAAATTATGTAGTTACAAAAGGTATTAGCTTATTGTGCTCAATAAAGCAAGCATCCAAGAAATCCACAAAAGCTAACACATTAGATGACACATATGCTTGCAAAATAAAATCAGTGTGTGCAAAATCTTAACTGTCAGCTTCAACGGTAGCCAAAAAGTCCAAATTATCAGTCACTGCATGTTGTACAAAATCCCAATGTGGAGCGATATCCACAAAGGAAAATTTTGAACTTGCTCTGGCCATGAAATGGGACAGTTTTCTTTGTTCGTCAATATATCAATCTTTTGCGTTGGCTGGTTGAATTGTGCATGGCAAGAGATATGGATATTGTTGTTCATATGTGCATATTTATCTTTTTATATAGAGAAGAAAGTCTAAGGTATTGAGTGATTGTCAGAAATTCGTTGACAGTTGCTTTATTTACTCTCGAGTGTTAGTAAGTGACTTGGTGCCCATACCTATTAAGCTGATTTGGAAAGTTCAAGTTTAACATGACTTTCTTTTTTACTGGATTTTTGTTGAAGTTCCTATTCTTCATCATTTTCTAACTTAGTTTCTTGTCTGATAATAGGTATTATTGCTTTTTGGTGCCCTTGACTCTCCCGGTCCTTGTGGTTGCTGTATACTTTCATTGGCTTAGCATGAAACTGTTCAAACATGCATGATTTTTCTAAGCCAATCAGGTATGTTCGAAAGCAATGGAATATTGTATGCTTGTATGAGTTCAGAGTTAGATAAGTGAGGCTACTTTCTTCCTTCCGAGGTTATGCTCAAGAAGGCAGAATACCAGCACTCACTGTGTTTGGCCAAAACACTGAGGAATGTGATTATGTACCACTGCTATGGTACATAATCACATTTATGGGCTCTAGATTTTCATTTAGAATTTCTTGAAAAGTCTTTTTAATAATTATTTTCTTTCTTGTTCATAAGTTTAATTATTTTTTTTCCTCCCTGAAATGTTTCCATTCAAGATCATGAATTCTTATTGGCAAATGCTGTAAACATAGGAATCGCAGTGAGTCTTTTCCATGAAGTATTCAACTTACAAGAATCATTTTTAGTTTTTTAAAGTGTGGACATTTTTTGTTTATCTTAAAATTTTTCCTCGAATACAAAATGGACGGTTGCGCTTTCATAGGAAAATAGAAAGGCTCGCCAATGGCCCTTGTATTTTGGGTCAAGTTTCATCAAGGCCCTGCAATTGTGATTTTACCGAATTTGCCCCTATACATTGGATATGTTGCAATTCGACATCACGTTGTTATTTTATCAATTTAGTCGACAAACATAGCATGTGGTTTGCACACGATTTGTTTTTTTTTTTTTTTTTTTTAAACCAAAAAAAAATATACGAGCGCTAATCTAAATTACTTTAACATACAGGTAGAGGGACTCGAACTAATCGTTCAAGATTATGCAAATGTGCAGGCTCATTGTCCTAACCAGCTAGCTTAACTTACGTATGCACGATTTGAGATATTTTAGATGGTGGCAATGAAGTTAAACCACCCTAAATATCCCCAATCATCCAGTCAAAGTCTATTTTTCTTTGGAAAAATTGACGGAATTAAAGATGTGTCTTTGAAATATAAGAAGTTGCAACTCCATTTATAAAATTAGCAAAACCGAAACTGCATGAAATCCAACACTGATCCAGACTTCAATATGCCTAATAGCAAGCCAATTATGAATCCAACACTGATCCCAATCAAAACTCTGAAACCCAAGCAAATTACCATCATGACCTGAAATCTCAAGGTTGAAATGCATACAACTTAGTTTCATAAACCATCTACAGAACGTTGTTCTGTTGGTTTCGGATAAATACAGAAAGAACACAAAATCAAAACTGCAACTTGAACGTATTCCATGGACTTGGTTCACAGTGAAAGTATTTAGAACTCAATCAAGCTTAGCACAATTAGTCGGCAAAATTAACGTAAATTTTTACAAACTACATGACAAAATATGTAAATTTCACACTCCCTTGTCCTTTCTCCTCCCTTCAGTTTTCTCGGGGACCAAGGGAAAATGAATTGGAGGAAGGGGAAGGTAATGATGAGGCTGGTGGGAGGTGAGGGAACAGAGGAACAAATGCCCTTGCACATCTATAGGATCACAACCGATGATGAATCTTATTGTCTAGGAGTGGTGCTGAATGAAAGAGTGCGAAGATGCACACGAATTATATGAGAAGTCCTAAATGTTATATTTGAAAATGGGGATTTGGAAGAATACGACACGCCTTCCATTGAGGAGTACACAGTGCTCTATCTTCAACTAAATGGAGACAGTTTCTTGAGGGTCAAACTTGAAATTGCTTGGGCGTCTTCCGGCACTTAGTGGATCAAGTATCTTCTTTTGATGGGACTTTGTTAGACATTTATTGAAGAACTGAAGATGAGGAAACTGAATTGGTTGGTTGGAAAGGGGTTCGGATTGAAGATTGCAACGGTGACATAGAAGCTTTGGATGAAATGGTCAGGAATTATTCCTCAATTCATGGTGATATTGATGCATGTACCTTGATTTACTACACCAAGCTTAGGATGGATTTGATAAGGAGCTAAGTTTGGAGATCGAATGGGATGTATTCACCCATTTGGTGCAAGGAGTTGTTGCATTCTCTGAAGATCCTTGGTCTGAGTGGTTAGATGGTGATGAGAGATACATTTATTGGAAGCCTAAAAAAGAAGATGGAATTTTGGTGTCAATGTGCAGAATCACCATAGATGGGAAAGCCTCTACTGGCTATAGCACGTAGTACTAT
>NC_034009.1:14659557-14706123 GCF_000346465.2 Prunus persica
GTGATCCTGCACATTGACACCAAAATTCCATCTTCTTTTTTAGGCTTCCAATCAATGTATCTCTCATCACCATCCAACCACTCAGACCAAGGATCTTCAGAGAATGCAACAACTCCTCGCACCAAATGGTTGAATACATCCCATTCGATCTCCAAACTTAGCTCCTCATCAAAACCATTCCTAAGCTTGGTGTAGTAAATCAAGGTACATGCATCAATATCACTATGAACTAAGAAATAATTCCTGACAATTTCATCCAAAGCTTCTATGTTACCGTTGCAATCTTCAATCCGAACCCCTTTCCAACCAACCAATTCAGTTTTCTCATCTTCAGTTCTTCGATAAATGTCTAACAAAGTCCCATCAAAAGAAGATACTTGATCCACTAAGTGTCGGAAGATGCCCTAAGGAATTTCAGGTTTGACCCTCAAGAAACCGTCTCCATTTAGTTGAAGATAGAGCAGTGTGTACTCCTCAATGGAAGACGTGTCGTATTCTTCCAAATCCCCATTTTCAAATATAACATCTAGAACTTTCTCATGTAATTCGTGTGCATCTTCGCACTCTTCAATCAGCACCACTCCTAGACAATGGGATTCATCATCGGTCGTGATCCTATAGATGTGCAAGGGCATTTGTCCCTCTGTTCCCTCACCTCCCTCCAACCCATCAGCCTCATCATTACCTTCCCCTTCCTCTTCATCCTCAGCTTGAGCTCCATCTTCACCCTCAGCTTCAGCTTCATTCCCACCCACAACTTCATGCACCCTTGTTTCTCCCCACAAAAAAGATGCAGAACCCTATAAAAAGATATGTGAAGTAAGTATTCAATCATTAGGCAGGTGTACCAATGGCATTGCTCATCAAACAAAGATACGATTCGACTAGTAGCTGGCTTTGACAGTCAAGAAAGAGCACTGAATTTAAAAGAACACTGCAAAATAAAATGTAAAATTGGAACTTGTTCATATGCTAAAAAGCATCATATTCTTTTAAAATAAGTTAATATAGACTATAGTGGTATAATACACTGAATTTATACGGTCGAATATTTCTATAAAAGCCAAAAAGAATTATATGATATACCTGATCGGCCTTGGCTTCATGAAGTTGAAGAAGATCGAACAAAGACTACGCCATTGTAGACTTTCAAATTTCAATTAAAGTATAACAGGGCAGATTATTAACAGGTTGACGTCCTCGTCCGTAGAATTCCGAATCATCACCTTCGCCGACGCCGGAGCAGCCTCTGCTTCGTTTGCGTTTGGCTCCTTGAGTAAAGCTAGCATTCAGACATTGATGTCCTTTGATAAAATAGAAAGGGAACCAGAAATCACGAACGAGATAAAAAATGCACAGAGATTCAGAGGGATGGTGATTTGGGTGTGTTGAGAGGGAAGATGGTTCTTTGTTCTTTTTGGCACTCAAGAAATAAAACGTTTCAGTTTCGTTTGTGGTCCAATATTTCTATTTCTTTTATCAGAAAATCTTTAGGAGGTTCTGGAGGTATAGTACTTTGGTCCGGGCTACACCTGTGTAAGCCCAAGCCCAAATCCCATTTTCACTACTTGGGTGGAACACAAATAATAATAAAAACAAAAACAAAAACAAGAACAAACAAACGAAAAAAAAATTCCCTAAAAGGATGACAATGGTGTCTTACGGAACCATGGCAAAGATGAACACCGAGCTCCTGAATTATTATTTGGCAAAAACGTTTTGGTCTCACTAGTTTGTCCGTTTTTCTTACTTCGGTGTATGTAATTTTAATTTTGACAACTCTTCAAACAACTCTTTCTTTTTTATTGGAGCAAATGCTCTATATAATGATAGGCCCGTAAACGTGGCCCATAAATTTGGGAAGCCCAACCTATTTCGTAAACTATGAGAAAATCACTTATTGTTAAAAATTATTGTGAGAGAAAACTATAAGAGAAAACAGCTAATAAGGTGCTTTCATTTTTTTTTTTTTATGCATGGATTTGTTTCGAAGAGGCACTGAGCTTAATGATTAAGCAAGAATCAATACTAACAACACTTTTAATAAAAAGTTTACCAAATGCCAAACTGCTTTCTCTTACAGTTGATTTCTCTCGCAGCAAATCTGACAGTGATTATTTTCACGTCATAGCAATGCCAAACTGGCCCTTAATCTGACTATCAGTAAGAATGGTTTGCGGATTATGAACATCTATAATGGTTGAACATAATAAAATTGCAATTACGACCCAGGAAGTAATAAGTAGCGAAACCTATGGAATCGAGCAATAAGGGGCCTAAAAACAGTTCAATCGATGAGAAAGTAGCTTTTTCGGTGGACTTACGAAAATCTGTTTCATGTAGCTTGGCAAAGAAATTTTGAGGCATGGGTCGTGTAACAGAGGACCTCATTTCAAAAACAAACAAAAAACATCCGTATTTTTTTTTACCACATAAAGAAAATATTTTCTTGTGAATATAGGAAGTATCAACACCTTTTGCATATGTTAAAGGAAATATATGAGGACTAGGATGGCCGAAGATCAAAACCTAAATGTGCCAAGGGTTGATTTTTTTTTTCATTCTCGAAGAAGTGCATATTTTACCCAAGTCTTCTTCTATAATGGTATAGAACAACAGCAATATTGAGAGAGATACACAAATCACTATTTTCACTACGACTCTAGTGGGTTCTCTTAATCAAGTCACGGCCTATGAGTTACCAGCTCATTCTTCAATAGGCAAAAGCAAATCTATTCTACATCCGATAATATTTATAGAAATACAAGTTTTTTATATTATTTTTTTAAAATATATAAAGAGTTGTTTTTAATCTTATAAATCATAATCGTTGACAAAGTAGTTATTAAATTTAATTCAATATAATTGAAACTATTTTTCATAACAATTAATTATCATGAGAGGTAAATTTTTAATTTTATGTTCAAAATATAAGTAAAAAATGTCAAGAAAATGACCCATTTGATGGGGCCACCACATAGACCCGGTACACTGGCCTGCTCATAAGCCCGAAAATAATTGGCCCAAAAATAGGAACTGGACTTAGTTTATCGAAGATAGGGATAGCTCGGCCTGGCCCATTCAACTCTTAGCATATTTCAAAAATTATTTGCAAAATCTCACAATGAAAAATCTAGATTTCACCAAGTAGAGAATGCATAGTAAAAGTTTTAATCTACAAATTTCTCAATGGGTGAAGTAGATTTCTAAAATAGAAGCAGATTTCAAAAGCTATTTGAAAACCTCATTTGAAAACTCTTCGTGCTTCGGCTGTAAATTGCCCTAAGCATGACTATTTCCTAACAAGTTGATACTAATGAGTCTCACGGTTTAAATCTCATCTAATGCAGTTGTTTAACCTTTCTTTTGTCGCATGACTCTTTTCCATTTTTTGAAGTCAACTTTGAGTTTTAAGTGCGTATTCATGCCTTTAACTAGATAAAGGCTCCTTTTGAAATATAAACAACGGTTTTTTTTGAAAAAGTCAGTGGATATTATGCTAATTTGACTTTGGGCCTCAATATATGGGTATTTATTTTATTTTTTTGAACAGCCCAAGTGGGCCTAAAAATTCTACACGCCAGCCAAATTGAAAAATCGGTTTATAACAGAAAATAGAAGAATGGGCATTGTCTCTAGAAAACAGCCCAAGCAACTTTAGAAGCCCATGTTTTTTAAAAAGTGGCAGAGGTTTAAAAACATGAAAATAACAAGTAAGATTGCCATTTAATGGTAACTTAATACTAAGCAGGTCGAAAACCTCTAAAATTGGATTAAACCCAGCTTATGAAAAATTCTCATCACTTGATCTCAACCCCAAAAGCAAGTCAGCAGATCTTTCTTACTAAAGAATATTTTCCCAAAAGAACCCCACATGACTTCCTGACTTTGAAAAGTCAAAATTCTCAACTAAGACAGAGGAAGTGATAGAGAGTTAATGAAGTCAAGTCTTACAAAAACTTCTCCATTTTTCTTTGTTAGGGAAAAGAAGATCAAATCCCCTCTCCATATACACAGAAGCTCTACACCAAAGAAGGTTATATTTCCAAGAGATAAGCAGGCTACATTTTCAAGAGATAAGTAGGGAGCAAGGGAGTTGTTCACCAGGAAAAGCAAACTGACTATCATGGAAGATTGTGTTTTTTACAAGGAACAAATAGAGAACAAGAAGAGTTGATTTTCTTTTAAAAAGCAAGGAAAATACCTCCATGAAAACTAACTGTTGATAGTTCTTCTTTGCCAGAAAAATAAACTTCCCTCTTTTACGGCATTGAAAAAAGAAAAGATCTTTTGAAGGATCTGCTGCCCATTATTAAAGATTAAAAACTCAACTCCAGTATTTCCTATAAAAATGAGATGAGGTGAACAGATCAAAAGACAGCCAAAAAAAAATTCAATCAAGACAAAAACTCTTAAAGTCACAATTGACAAACTCAAAAAGATCAACTGATCTCAAAAGCTTTCCGACCCTAAAGCAACCAAAGCTATTTGATCAACAAGAAACAAATCAGCTAAAATTCAAATCTCTGGTTTCGGTTCAGTTCAGAGAAACAGTTTTACAAAGAGAGATTTCTCTCATTACAAATTTGGTTCAGCACAAAGCTAAATCAAGTAGAGTCCGGATTTTTACAAATATGAAAACCTCAACGAATTTACAGAAAGCCTTGGTCAAGCAGAACATGCACCATATCGCAGCTCCAGCTCAATGACCATCAATGCAGCCACTTTTGCCCTCTTTAGACCAAAGAGATCTCAATTCTGCTCGTTCAACAAGCCTTCCATGGCTCGAAATAAATTGAAGCTCTGCCAAACTCAAACGTTTGTATCGATTTCTAGCTGAAACTCATCAGTTGAAGGTGTTGACAATTCAATCCATCATAGATACATCCAATCCAACCCAGTTTAGAGGTAACTACCCAAGTTGAAATCGAAGTCCAACATTTTGTTTTCTTTTTCGAATTCGCCATTTCGCTTTTTGAGCCATGTAATGGCAGTTCTGCCTAAAAATAGTTTCTCTTCTTTTTATCTATTCTGGCCTGAAGAATTACCAATTTTGTACTATGAAAAATAGTGAAATCCTCACTAGTCTGAGGCAAGAAAAGAACTTACTTGGGAGAAATTCCTCACCCAAATTCACAATTATTTGTTTAAGAATCAGTAACTTGGGGTGCAAGTTATCTATTTTTTAGAAGTCTGCAAGGGTTTCAAACTGCTAGCAATGGCACGCTCACGTACAAAAGAAAGTTGACTTATTGACCACCAATGGTTGTCAAGCCAATGGGGAACTTTACCCTACCATCACAGGATTAAAATCAAAACGGGTGAACATATTCTAAAAAAAAATAGTTATTTACACTAACACCCCCTCAGGTTTTTAATGTTTTCACAAAACCCTTTCATGCCTCAAAAATTACACGAACACCTCCTGAGGTTTCAGTGTGTTTTCACAATACCCCATTACGTTGTTTGTTCGTCCAAAAATGGATAATTTCATTAAAAAAACTTATACAAACACAAAATTAACCTTAATTAATGTATATGCAATCTAATCCCAATGACCAACTTTGTCATTTGGAGAATTTTTTTGATATAAAATCATCAATTTTTGGACAAAAAATCAATGAAAATGGGTTTTGTGAAAACAAACTGAAACATGAGGAGGTGTTCGTTTAAAAACCTCATGGGATTTTGTGAAAAATATAAAAACCTTAGGGGATGTTAGTGTAAATAATTCTAAAGAAAATAAGAGTTATTATACTAGCAATCATTGACCAAAAACAATTAATTATACTAGCAATCGCTCACACCTGATGCTTGGGTAAGAAAAGGAACTGAGTTCATTTCACTTGGAGAGAGAAATTGTGAGAAATAAATTACATTTTCTTTACTAATAAAATCATCTATGTCAAACAAAAATTATTTAAAAAATTATTTTATAGCTCTAGAGTGAAATCCATCCTTCCTTCCATTACTTCGATAACCTACTAGGTTATCTCAATAAATATAAGAGATTAATGTCTTAAAATTGTAAACAAATTAATAATATATATTTTTACAACATATACTATCAAACCATAAATACAGGTAAACAATGGAAGTTTCACCTAACAAGATATTGGCCATTTAACAAAGAACTTGAAGAAATGTTAATCATACATAAGCGGTTCGCACAAAATTATATGAATACAAGGTTGATATATTTTTCACACGGAACGAAACGAAACTATAATCATTTTGGTTAGTCCTATTTAGAAATCATCTACATTAATTTTAGGCTTAATTACACCAATGCCCCTGAAATTTGGTTAAATCTCACTTTGTCCCCCCTCTCAAACTCAAAATGGCCCACTTTCATCCCTTGACCGAGGTTTGGTGACTCACTTTGCCCCTACCATTAACTTCATCCAAAAGTTTGTTAATTTTAATGGCGTGACAAATAGAGCCCACCTCCACATAGATAAAAATATAATTAAATATTCTAATAATTAAAAATAAAAATAAAAAAAATGAAAAACTACATTAAAAAAACAAATTTTTTTAAAAAATGATAACACAGTTCACCACACCCCACTCTCCTCTACGATCACCTCCCCAGCCCATTCAATCACCACCCCACCTCATCCAACCTTTACCTTTATCACCTCCTCCTCTAATTCAATCTCAATCTCTCTCTAGCTTTATTCTCACTGTTTGTACCATATTTGAAAAATGGACTAAATTTGGTTTATTTTTCAAATGAAGTTACATGAGGGCCAGGCCCAGTTTGTTTCTTTCAAAATTAACAAAAATAGGGCTTTTCCATATTTGAGCTTTAAATTGGTGAAATCTCCTTAGAAGCCCATACCTCAAAAAGCCTCAGCTTTAACCCACATTAAAGTTAGGAAAGTAAGTAACCGTTACCAGTTGACCCACGTGACTTTCTGAAGACGGGTTTTCGCCATTAAGAATGACTTGACTGTCGTCTCTCTCAGCAAGAAAGCAGACTAGCTAATTGATGCCAAAATCGAGAGGAACCGTCTTTCGACTGATTTTCTAGCTTCGAAAGGACGACAAATCAAAAGAAAATCCCTTGAAACCAGTGTTTTCATATGAGATATCCTTTCTCCTACATATGGATCGACTCACGAGGACAAATCGGCAGCTGACTTTGGACAACACTCAAGTGTTATCTTCCAGCCTTCACCGTCATCGTTAAAGACTTTTTGCCTATAAATATAGAGGCTCAACATCAGCACTCGAGGACTTTCTCTCCAAAAATCAGACGCAACGTATTGTAAACACTTGAACAAACCTCTGAACATCTTCCAGCCTTTATCTTTTATTGCTCTACCATCTTCATCGTATGATTCTTGTTTAAATAGTCAGTTTAATTTCCTTCTAAACAGCTGAAACCTGTACATATTGGATAATAGAAATTTCTAATCTCTGCAATATTGTAACTTGTTCTTTAAAAAACAGCTAAATGGAGAAATATTTGGCTTTTATTTTAACTTGTTATCATGCTAGAGCTGGATAGAGAAATCTTCAGCTTCTTGAACTTTATTATCTCCGTAATTTACCTTAATTGCCCTTACATTCCAACCATTTATCTTTTTTTTTTGTATCTTACTACTTCTAGTGATTTATTTTCCCTCTTTTTTATATTTGAATCTTTTGTTATAACTATTCATTACAAGACAAGCCCAGAACGAGGGTTATTGGCCCGAATAGGGCTTTATTAGCTTGAAAACAAGGGTTTGTCCGGGCTCGAATCATACCATTAGACCCAAATTAACTAAGCCCTAACCCAATTCGGGGTTATCTGATGCCTGAATTAGGTTTCTGAACCCAATCAAGGGAGCATTGACCTCAACATTGGTTTTTCTGTTTGGCTAGGTACTATTCGCATTTGCTAAGCCATAGACGCATAATTGAAAGAATATTAAAGCCATTTTGATTGAGGCATAGAAAAGAACTCATCCAAGCCAGTACCCCTCTTGGAGAACAATGACTAGATTAGAAGTCCAGAACAAGCGCAAGTCCGTCAACAAAACACTCTACATCACATATACCTGGTTTGTTGGGCTGGTATCATCCCTAATAGTGGCACGCACATGCAACCTGCGATCTGGCCAGAAAAAGCAAGCCATCAGGCCTAGCCCGTGTTCTCCCACATTTCTCAATCTGATCAAACTTTCAATTTTGTCCGAAATTGAACTAGACCTTTTGCGAGCCAGAGGTCCAATCAGGGCATTGGTGTTGACCCAACCTCTTCCTCCCTCTCACTCAGTTGCCAAAAAGAATCTACCGGGAAGAGGAAGGAAAAAGGGACCAAAACTCACAATCTCAAAGAACCCACCAACATATCGACAACAAGCCCAACTCTCTTTGCCTATTCTCTACATGTCATTCTCAACAGTAGTGAAAAAAACTAAATCCCCCAACCCATCTCAATCAACCGTTAGCGAGCCTACACAATGTAGAGAACGAGATTGAGATCCTTTCTAGAGTTCACAACACATGATTATGAATCTAATTGGATTTTGCGCGAATTTGGTAATCAACGATCCATAGAGAGAGAGAGAGAGAGAGAGAGAGAGAGAGAGAATTGAAATTGAAAAACCGTCACTATTTTCAAATTTGGGTAGGCTGGTGTGGCTAGGTTCAATGTTTTGTGTGTGGAAGGGATTGAAAGGAAGATAGGGGAGAGAGAAGAATAGAGGGGGAAAGGGAAATAGGTGGGTTGGGTTGAAGGGGGAGGAGTAGTTGTGGACAAAGACCAAAAGAATTGGGCTCTGTGGGTGATGGTCAGAAGAAATCAGGTGGCATGTGGGGGAGGAGGAGAGATGGGTTTACTTTTTAAATTTTATTTTGTTAAAATGTGGTTTTTTATATTTTTATTTTTAATTATTGGAATATTTAATTATATTTTTATCTATGTGGAGGTGGACTCCACTTACCATGTCATCAAAGTTAGCATACTTTTGGATAGAGTTGACGGCATGGGTCAAAGTGAGTCACTAAACCTCAGTTAAGGGATGAATGAAAGTGGGCCATTTTGAGTTTGAAATGGCAAAGTAGAATTTGACCGAAGTTTCAAGGGGCATTAATTAAGCCTTAATTTTATTATATTTTTTATTGCTTATCATAATTTGTTATTCTATTTATCCTCCCCTCTATTGATATGAATACTTTAATACTAAAACTAAAATCCCTAAGCATTTGTAACTTCTCTCTCTCTCTCTCCATATCTTCAAAGCTAAAAAGGTGAAGTTATTCTCAAAAAGGTTAAAGTTATTTTTGATATAAAATGATATAGAACATTTATTTATTGATTATAAAGGTTAATTATCAAACCAAACCAAATACTAATAGATAGATTTGGTTCAATTTTGTTACTAATTTGAGGTCTATATAGTGGATTTGGATTCTTTGCTATGATTTTTTTTACTTGATTTTCGTTCTTCACATGTCCCCTCATTAAAATTTAATCTAAGGGACTTAAACTGGACATGTCATCCTTAAAATAAAAATCCAATTTATTCCTAACTAAAAATTGGAAAAAAAAACTCTATCTTGACTAACTGCAACTTAACATCTCTAACATGTTTTTTTTTCTTCTTCCTTCTCTACACGTCTCCTCCTCAAAATCCGAATGCTCATCTATCTTTTCTTTCCCCAATTTCCCCTAAACCCTATACTTTCCTAGTTGCAGGGTACAATGCACCTAGCTAGTAGCTAGCTGGGTACACCACATCATGCAATACCAGATATATGCATATATAATGCATCGATGGAGTTGGAAAAGGCCACGCCAATGTGATTGCCACGTATTGAAGGGCAAGGTGGGTTTGCCTTTGCTCACATCACATGCAACAGTGAGATAACGGCCATAATATATGGCTTTCTGAGGTCTAATAAGGGCCATAATCGAGCCAAAACATTTTTAAGGATAATACGTATAATTTAAGTTCTTTAGATTAAATTTTAATGAGGTGATATGTGGAGAGCGAGAGTTAATCAAATCATAACAGAGAAAATCATAATAAAAAAATCATAACAGAGAAAATCATAATAAAAAAAAACCTTGAATCATCGCAATTTAAAATGTAAATTGAATGAACTACCCTCACCCTCAATACATTGTCTAGGGATGCTCAATGAGTAACCCCAGTACTATAATCGGCACTACCACTAAGAGCCTTGCCATCCAGCAGTTGAGCCCAAGGCTGGGGGGGGGGAAATAATTTCGTTCCAGCGGTCAGCCCGCCAGCTCGAAGGCCAGTTCAGTTCGAGGTGAAGCCCACGGACTGTGACGTCAGCGCTGGCGTCATGCTGACGTCAGCCTCGCGCTACAGTAGCCGCCAATGACTAGCTTCCATGTGTCGGCGTCTGGGCTCTCCGATCTGATTTTTTCATTCAATCCAACGGCAGCCAATTTTTCTGCAATAAAAAAATGAAAAAAAATCGTAAAAACTTTATAAAAAAAACCAAAAAAATTACTGAAATTTTTTTTTTCTCTATACCTTATTTTCATTCTCAACATTTAAGTAAATGTTTTTGTCGTTTTACTTTCATTTATTTTTATATTACTCAATTTACTTAAGCTTACAATGTAAATAAGGAAGTACCCCCCATTTGGATTCAAATAAAAATACTAGAAAATTAAATTCCTACCAAATCAAAATATGAAAAATCGGTTTTAGTGCAAAATACGATTTAGGCTAAAAATGATGGCTCATTAAGTCAATATATACTTCATATTAAAATCCCATAAAATCAAGTTTTCTTATTTGATGTGTAAGGAATAAAAGCCGCCAAAAATTATCTTGAGAAAATATTATTCCGAAAAACTATTTTTCATACTTAGCCAATATTGCACCTCCACTAAAAAAATTATGAGTCCCCGTGTCTATAAATTCCAACCAATACTCTTCACTTTTAACACCAAATCCTCATACTTTTTTTTTCTATAAATACCAACCAATACAACTAATAAAATAAAATCTTATCCGATATGAATAGTATTGACATGTAGGAACCCAAAAATCTTATCCGAAAATATTATCCAAATTAATTATTGAAGTAAAAAAAAAGTTGTGAAAAAACAAAAAAATGAATAGTAATTGCCCTTAGCCATGGCAATGGGTGGAAACACAAAATACTATTTGCAAGGGCAACCACTATTCACGTGAATAGTGGCTGTCCTAGCTCCCCCCTTGCCATGACTAAGGGTAAATGGGTAGAGTTTTTCTAACACCCAATGATACGTATTGACATGTTTTTTTTATAAAAAAAGAAAAAAGAAAAAAGAAAAAAAAGAAAACAAGAAAATGATATTTGGCTTCTAGGCAGGAATGGGCACAGAGATTTTATGTGGGCTACGAGAAGACACTTGGAACGTTCAAAGAGTCGAAAAGCTTTTCCCCACCAAAAATGAAACGTTATCCAATCAATCATTCATACCTCATACCTGGTTCGAAAAACCCAATCCAAATTGCAAAACCCACAATCTGAATCTCGCTTTTGCCGTCACCAAATCACTGAGTTTGGTCTCCATTGTCGTCCAAAACAAAGAAATGCCACTATACAGTGCTACTCTGGCACTGGGTTCAGTCTCGCAGCTCTTTATTACCGGCGATGCCATTGCCTCCTCTAAGAACCATAATTCTTGTTCAGTATCTTGCGTCTTCAACCACATCAACTTCTCAAAGCTCTCTCACAAGTCTCTTTGCAAGAAAAGATCGTCAGTTTTTGCTGCGAGCAGAGTATCCAATACTGACAATTCCGGCCTTGTGCACGACACGTCTACCTCTACAGACGAGGACCTTCAAGAGGCTCGGGTGTGTTCTGTTTTCCCTTTTCTTCTTATTTATTGGTTTGACTGGTAGTATCTGTTTTGGATTTGTATTCGGTGTCGTTTCTTTTTTTGCTGCACCTTTGGCCAATGACCATGTTTTCTTTGGGGTTTTTGATTTTGTGTAGCATGAACAATGTATTGGCTTTGAATTTGCAGAACCCCATTTGCCTCTTGGAAAGAATGAAGCAACCAATAAGAAATGAATTATCTTTAAGAATCTGCCGCACCTCATTTCTTGTTGATATTATTATTATATTTAATCATTTTAGTACAAGTTTATCAGAGCGCGACATAAGCTATTACTGGTAATGACATACAAATAATTCATTAATATGAAAAGGAGACATTTAGGAATAAGGATGCTTGGAAGCAATAAGAGGTAAATCTGATGCTTTGTTTGACATCCTTACATTGGACCAAAAGTTGTAACTAGAGCATTCCTGTTTCATTGAATGTTAGCAAACCCTTATTTTTTGGCTTTAAAATGGGACCGTCCAACGCATAATAAACATAAGTACTTTAATAGGAAACATACTGTATTCTAACCGTTGGATGAACATAATGACAAAGGTTCAGAGTACAAGTATTATATTTCGTATTACCGTTTAGGTTTTCATCTGATGACTTAGAGCATGATATTTTCTTTTTTCATATTGAAGTACTTAACACTAATACACCTAAATACTATCCTATTCTAAAAAAGGGTTACTTAGTTTTGGCTTTAGAACTAATGCAGTTTCTAATTATTAAGGATATATCCTAATACATACAGACCTTGTTGTTGTTTGTTAAGTTTATTGGTTATCAAACATGTCAAATGAAAAAAGAAGATGATTCTATCATTTACTCTTCAAGCTTAATTGCTAGTTATTTGAAAATGTACAATATAAATGAATATGTTTTATGTGTTAATATAATTGAAGACATTGAAAATACCAAAGACTTGATCGAGTAAGTGGTAATGCTCGCGTGAACTCATAGTGATGACTATTCTCATCCATTTTTATTTGCTATCCTATAGGCGAACTATAGAACTTTGGGATGCAGTTATAATTGTTTAGAATCAAACAGAACATATTGAATTTGCATGATAATAAGAGTCAGCTGAGATGGTAGTTGATACTTTTGGACACACAGAGGCACGCATTGGGTCAAATTTGAGGTATTTTCCTTAAATTCTTCCCTATAATCTCGTAACTGACCTACGGTTCTAATAATCTACAAACCTTTTTGGCTCTTTGGGAGGTATTAGTGGTTGGTTTCCTACATGTTGGAAACATTGTACTGCTTTTACCAGAAGTTTTTGCTTTGTTCATATTTAAGATAGAAGAGAATGATAAAGAAAGAAAACTATCCCCCAAATATATACCAGTTCAAAAGTATATGTGCTTTTCTGGAAGAATTATGTAAAATTTAGGAGGAACACTTTTTCCAGATAGTTTGCATGGTTCTCAAGCAGAATGGTACTCCATCTCTATAGGGTCGGGTGAGTAAATTAAATAGTACAGGGGAAGGCAGAAAGACACATTGCACTGTATTGCGAATTTTGATACTAAACCAAGGGGTCAGACCCAAGATTTTAGAACTTCCAATTTGACATGTCGCCTCACGTGTGGCCACTGGCCAGGCTAAGCCAAAGACGCTGGTTTTAATTATACTGGGTGAATGGAGGAGCACATTTGGCCAAATTGTGTCTGACACATTAAGGGTATTTTGCTATGAGACCATGTTAAAGATTATCCAACTCAAATTGACAATGAGTTGTGACACCTGAGGTTTTACAAATAGGGATACAGGGCTTAGAATACACAATGTGGGACTTTATATTCTCAAGACTAGGTATCATAGAACAACATGAAGCGTTGATTCCTCAGATATTAATTGCACCATTGTTATTGTAAGTATGGCCAGTATATGAATTTGTTTGAATTACCAGAATTCTTAATGCCACGTGGAAGTTTTCATATTAGAGCTAAGCACAGAAGAAACTTCCGAAGCTAGCACATGATATAGAAAAAGTTTTCAACAGTTAGTTGATTTCTCTTGTTATGTCTGTTTTTGGAGTTAAATTCTCCATACACTTTATGAGCTAATACTTAATTACTGCAAAGAAGTAGATATCTGCTGATTGGAAGGTAGCAAAGGCTTATAGTGACAGTGGATTAATCTATGAGGGGATGATTGAAGGATATAATGGCGGAGGTTTGCTGGTTCGGTTTCATTCTCTAGTGGGTTTTCTTCCATTTCCACAGTTGAGCCCATCACATTTTTGCAAAGGTATTGATTTCCTTACTTTAGTTGCTCTTCATGTTCTGTTCTTGTTTTGAGACACTTTTTGATTAATTAATTTTTCTCGATATCATGTTGTTGATAATATATCCATCGAGACGCATGGTTTGAAATGTGGATGGGTTTGAGAATATTTTTTGCTTTCACTTTGGGGCAAGTTTGGCCAAAGTAATTGTCAGGACGAGTAATGTCTCTCACTCAATGTAGTTGTTCTATGTGTCATGACATAGGAAGTCAACCTTTGTATATGTGTCCTTTCTGATTTCTTTTATAGTATTTCTGCCCCTAAGGGTATGGAGCCACCGTCGAGTATAGTGTAGCGTGTCAAGTGGAAAAGGCTTACAGGAGTCACCACGCCCTGTCCTACATCCAGCTCAACAACCATGGCATAGGAATTAAACCTAGATAAGATTTTTCTTGAAGTTTCCTTCAAAGCTCCTCTGTTTTGTATATTATTCAAAATTTGAACTCTTTCTTAGAAAAGAAATTGCAAGCGCGCAGTGTGCCTTGACATTGCCTTTCTTACTTTCAGTCACTATTATTAGGGGTACCATTCCTGCATCACTCATAAGAAATGAGTTTTGTGTTGCCGACTTTGTTTACTAAGAAGTGTACTTGCAATTTATATTCTGTTATATTTATGATTCCATTTCATGCAGAACGGGGAAAAAGCCTCCAAGACATTGCAAAAGGTTTACCTGGTTCACTTATATCTGTGAAGGTAATGAATTTAATTACAGAAATTTATTTATCATTAATTTGTTAAATAATCCCTTCACTCCAAATTGTTGGCTGCTTTTAGAAAAACCAACTTTTTAAAAAGGGGGTCATTTATTGTATTGTCTATTCTGTTTGATTTATTTCCTTTTCTTCTTCTAACTGATATTCTGTGTTTGAGGTTTTATTTATTTCCTTTCACAAATAATCCCCTCAAAACTCCCTTGCATAGTCAAAACCACTTGAAGCATCATTTTGAAGAAAGCAAAAAAACCCATGGACCCAACTGTTATTACACCCGACTATTATTGCACCCGGTATTAGTAGTTTATAGGTGAGAGATAATTTTTTTTTTTTCTACAGTTTGATTCTTGAAGTGTTTCTCTCTAAATTGTCAAGGAGGCTACATTAATTAACTAATGTTTACAGTGGTTAGTTCAGTCACAACCATGCTGACAGTGGAGAGAAGGACAGGTGTGAGATCCATAGATTTAGGGTTTTTGACATTGCAAATTTGGTTGCAACGTCCTTGGAAAATGGAAAAGATAAGAAAAGTGACAAGAAACAAGAAACATAATTTCCATGAAAATAGGCCCTTGCAATGCTTAATTGAAGATTTGAATGAAATAGAAAACTGGGTGAATGAGAGTGGTGACTAGGTTGAGGCACATATCATTTTACTTTACAACTAACATGCTGATTGGGCCATTATTGCTTTGATAGGTCAACCGAAAATGCTTGTCCAAAAATCATGTCATTTGGGTCAATCTGTTTGTGACCTTATCGGCCAGGCCAAAAAGAACGTGCCAACTTCATGTTTGGCTTACTCATTAAAAACTGTGTAGCATGTAATACCCCTAGGAATATCTGCTTGCAATCTTGACCTTCTAGGTACAGTATAATATTTTTAAAGGAATTTGTATGCTGCACATAAACATTTTTTCTAAGTGCATAAAACATGGTGAAATTAATGCAAAATATTAGAAGGCGGACTAGATAAAAGCCGTCGAGAGTCTTAGAAGAGGGAGATGAAACTGATACTATATGAATGCAAAACTGATGTTGTTAGCATTGTTACTTACTGGCGTCAGTAGGTTCCACTTTTTTATGGTTAGAGAAATATTTGACATCTGTGTCGGATCTAGATATTCTAACACCAAGTTGAACACTGGGTTTTGTAGTTGGTTTTTTCCCTTTTTGAAAGACCAGGGGAGGAGGATATGAGATTTCATTTTTAAGTTTCATTCTATTTCATTGGCTGTAGATACAAATATATCGTTGTTACAAGTATTTGAGAGTGCATCTCAATATACAGATTTTCTATTTTCCTGGCTGGAATGCACCAAAGAGTTGTTTTTAATGTACAAATCATCTCAGTCTCTTGATATTTTAGGTAATCCAAGTAGACGAAGAGCACAAGAAACTGATATTCTCAGAAAAGGAAGCTGTCTGGTCGAAGTTTTCTGAGCAAATTAATGTTGGGGATATTTTTGAAGCTAGGGTGGGTTCTATAGAGGATTATGGTGCATTTGTTCACCTACGATTTCCTGATGGTATTTTTCTTTCAGTTATATAACCTACTCTACACTTTATTTCAAATAGGGAAGAAAAAAAGAAAAAGGAAATCCTAATTGGCATCAAACTCTGAAACAGGTCTTTATCATCTGA
The DNA here is from genome assembly GCF_000346465.2 of Prunus persica. Taxonomy (NCBI): domain Eukaryota; kingdom Viridiplantae; phylum Streptophyta; class Magnoliopsida; order Rosales; family Rosaceae; genus Prunus; species Prunus persica. The sequence goes on from NC_034009.1 coordinate 14,676,071, forward strand.
CCGGACTAGTACATGTCTCAGAGGTTTCATGGGATTTAGTTCAGGATGTACGAGACATTTTAAATGAGGGTGATGATGTAAGGGTCAAAATTATTAATATCGATAGGTGAGTTATATTGTATGATTGTACTTTTAGTTATTACACACACACACACAAACACATGAAAAATTACCTTAAATAAAGCCATGTTTCTGAACTGTTTGATCTGATATGGACAGTTGAGAATTAAGATGAATGTGATTAGTTTTCATATTAAAAATCCATGCAGAGTAAAGTCAAGAATTACACTTTCCATTAAACAGTTGGAGGAAGATCCACTTCTAGAAACATTGGACAAAGTAATACCACAGGTTTGTAACATGCTAAACTCTCTGATTTATCACTTGTAGTCATGTTCATAGTTCTCAACTGGTAATTTGAATTGCTTACGTATTTGTTTGATGATTTTGACCATTCACAGGATGGCTCTGTAGGTCCTGATTCTTTGAGCACTGATAATAGCAGCAATATAGAACCTCTTCCAGGCCTTGAAGCGATATTTGAAGAGCTAGTACGGGAAGATGGGTAGGTTTTCACATTTCTTGATTTATGAAGAACTATGTCTGAAAATTTTAACGACTCCAATTGAAAAACAAAAAATCTGTATGAATATTTAGAATTTGGAAAATTTCCAAGATGGTCAAGTTTGGAGTGTGGGCCAATATGCTATAATAGTTGCTGCATGATATTTTATTTATTCTAGGAGACATTAAATCTGATATATCTTTTAAACCTGGTTGCAATTTCTAGACTTGTGTATATTGGGTTGTTTGTTATAGTATGTAAAATATCTTTATACAGCTAGAGCAGATGTCTTCTATTTAATGACACAAAAGAAACTTACTGCCTAGGAATTAGCTGAGATGACTTGGTAATAACATTTGTTTCCTGATGCTACCTTTCAATTCAAAATGAAGGAATGATTGTTTTATTTAAGTGGGAAATATGCCAGTAAAACTGTAAAATTCGTGTCAAGAAAACATTTATCTCATCAGAAACTGCTGAAAGTTAAAAACTTGAATTGGTCAAGACTTTTAAATATTTGTATTACTAACTGGTACTCTGCTGTTGCTCACAGATAGATTAATGTTGTGTGCATGTTAACAATAATTAAGAAGTGTCAATAAAGAAATAAATTATTAAATACCAATCTCCATTCAAGACTCATGCATGCAATTTGGGTCAAAATCAACTCCTTTGGTGACAGCACTTGCGGTTATGGATGGAATTGAGGCCACAAGAATGACTATTTTGGCAACAAAGTAGTCCAGGCCCCTTTTGCTTCACATTAGATAAAAGTTAAATCATGAATCATGATAATTGTCGAATATATTATTCAAAATTCGCCCTTTTAAACATGAAAATCTCTCTAGCATTGGTTTGTGACCATGTATGTTTTCATAGACTGATTGGTAAGCTTTTGCAGTTCAGACTATTAATCTGTTGGGAATAGTGTTTGTTTTTCACTTGATATACATTATTGGCCCAACAACTTCCTGTGTGTTTCTCTGTCTCCATTTCTTCGGATCCAACATGTAGGATGGGGATGGGAGAGTGTAGCATGATATACATTATTTGCCCATTTCATAACTTATATTGTGATCCGTTCGTTGTATAACTAATTGTAATATATGAGGTCATAATATTATTAGTTATAACAACAGTATTCCTAACATGGTCAATATTTACTTCCAGAATGGAAGAAGCATATCTAAATGAGGAAGGCCATGAGAGAGGTTACTAGGATTGTAAACAAAGTACAATGTCCATGGGAGTCTGAATGGTTTTCTGCAGTCTCAACTTATTCTTATTATTGGTTAATATTTTTTTAGGTGTGTATAAATGTGATCTCTGGCTTCAAAGTCATAGGAAGTCTTTGGTTTTTAAGAAAACTGATGTCCGATGCTTGCTGCTTTGTATGATTTCATGTTCCAGCATAGATGATGTAAGAATCAATCGCCAGGGGTTTGAGAAAAGAGTGGTTTCCCAGGACCTGCAGCTTTGGCTTTCAAATGTGAGTGATTTTTTTTTTTTATTTGGTCAAAGGCTTTCAGATATGAGTTCCTTAAAGTACAGTGAATCAATCCAAGTGTAACTCCATTTTCTTAGTTTAAAATCTTCATATTTCTTTTCTTTTTAAACAGTCACCGGCCGTTAACCAGAAGTTTACTCTTCTTGCTCGAGCAGGAAGGCAGGTGCGTTTTCTCCTCTCTCTCTCTCTCTCTCTCTCTCTCTCTCTCTCTCTCTCTCTCAACACATGTAGAACATATACAAATGCTCATGCATATGTACAAACGTAGCTTATACGATCTGTGATTCAGGTCCAGGAAATACAACTGACAACAACACTTGATCAGGAAGGTATCAAAAAAGCACTACAGCGAGTATTGGAGCGTGTGCCATAGATGAATCATGTTACATTCCACAGTTACATTAAAGGAGTTTTTCTGTATAGACATTATTTTTGTCAAATTCCAATATCAGCTGTATAAAAAAAAAAAAAATTATTAAAAAAGGTTAATATGTCAACTAGATAACTTGTTAACACGAATTTTCTTCTGTTAGAAATGAATTGGTTTTCAGTTTTCAGTGCAATTGAAACTGAGTTTGTAGTTTTGGTTACCAAAGCAAATACACTACCAATTTACACTAGTAACAGGAAAAACTCGTGACTAAATAATGTTTCTATTTTCTTTTGTTTCTTAATGAGACTAAATGATGGAAGCATCTGTGGAAGCTTAAAGTTCCACAAAAAATGCAACATTTCCTCTGGTGTCTAGCCCACTGGGTTGGATTGAAACTGCTTGCTTTCGTTGTATGGGTCAGATTGAAACTGCGATTCATGCTCTTCACGACTGCACGGTAAGTTCTTCTGTTTCGCGCTTACTAGTTGGGCTCCACTTCTTGCTACTTTATCCTATCATGATGCTGCAATCTGGTTGTTGGCTGTATGGGATACCCTCCCTAGGTCACAACACTCTTTGTTTACCATTACTCTTTGGTTCTTATGGAATGCCCAAAATGCAGCTTTGTTTGGTTCTCCTATCTTGCCCCCAGAACTAATAGTTTTGACTTGCTCCCCTCCTACTTGACCCGCTTTGTTCCCTGTATAGCTAACGAAGTGGCGGATCGTCTTGTGCGCTTCAGTCTTGGTCAAGAGGACTTAACTTTTTAGTTTTCTCACCCACCTCTTTGGCTACATGATTGTCTAATTGAGGACTCTCCTGATTATACTGATGTTTGACTCTCTTGTAGTCTCAGCGTGTGTGGTACTCTTTCTTATTCTGGGGTTTTGTTCCATTGGATTAACGAGACCACTCAATACATACTTTATCTCTGTAATGTTCTGATTATCTAATGAAATCCAACATCTTCTCAGAAAATGAGACTAATGATGTGTTTCCTATTATTTCATTATAGAAAGAGGAAAAAAGCCTGGAAGGCGAGAGTTTTTCTGCTGGCATGAAGGCCGTCCAAGGAACCGGCAACAGCCAGTAGCCAGTCACAGTTGGTGTAAGCTATTATATAGACCGAAATGGAAAGGAACGACAATATAAAAGAATCAAAATAAAGGGAAACGAGAACGGGGATGGATCAAAGTGTAGTTAAATGCTTGAGGCAAACCAATTTCGATCCAAAATAATTGATCAAAAGTTCTTTTGTTAATATAAAAGCCAAATGGACTCCAACATGCCTCAACTTTTTAGTAAGGTAAATTTATCTTCGTGAATAAGTGGAACCAACTTTTTACTAAAATAAGCAAGAAATTTGTTAACACTAGCCCTCATCAAGATGGACCATTTTAAGTATGATAGCTCTAGTGATGATTCAATTTGTTACTCATGTGCTACCCCTGAAAGTGAACATGGTCATGAGACATATAGCCAACAAATTGATGGTTATACCCCATCTATGTATGTTTCAAGCTCTACCCATCATCAAGATCATGAGCATGCTGCATGAATCTAGAGACATCATCTCCCCGAAGATCTGAATCCTATTTCGACTGAAAGTTGTGTTTGAAGATGGCAAGAGAGCTAGTGGTGACTTCATTTTCAAGTAGCATATAAATAATTCAATCATGTTAGCTGCTTTTAACCTCCTCAACAAGAAAAATCCAATCCGCCTAAGCTTTGCATGCAGAAAGGATAAATTAGAGCTCAACCTCAACGCTTGAGTATAGCTTGGGGAGCAGTGGGAACACGCAAACCGAATATTCAAATTAAAGAACTCATACCAGAATGTTTGAGAAGATATACTTCATTGACAAAAGCAGATTATAAAAGGTTTTGATTACAAGAAGTTCGAGCAGACAACAAAATGTTACAAAAACACTCATTACAAAATTTTGAGCAAGTGAAAGCTTCTGAACTACATTTCCAAGCTAAGGCAAAGTGGGCACTACTGTAGAAAAAAACCACTCAAGAAGGAAGCTGCTCAATCTTTTTCTTCTTTCATGTCCATCCAACTCAGGTCCAGACCAGGATGGTGTTCCTGTATCACTGCCCTGCAATCATCATACCCACTGGCAAACTGTTCGAACATCAAGTTGCGGAAATCTTTAGACTGCTTGAAGGCCTCTATAGTAGCAGCAGCCTCCTTAGATGTTACCACAGCAGTAAACTTAGAGACGGTGGATTTCTCCTCCTCTAGGGCGGCCTTGGTTACTTGAAGTTCTTCTGAAAGTGCTTTCCTCGACTCCTCAACTTGAGCCAGAAGGGAGTCTGCTTGAACCCTCTCCTCGACCGCTCGTTTTTTCTCCTGCTCAGCCTTTATTTTCTCCAATTCCGTTCGAGCCTTTTCTTCACGACCCTGAATTGTCTCAAATTCAAAAAGCTTTTCCAACTGACCAACACGTTCTCGGAGAGTATTTCACACAGTAATGAGCCTATTCATCTCATCAAACACTTCGTCCAAACGATTTTTTGCCAAGTGCTGACAGTAAACCGCCTGAAAAGAAACACATTAGTGAAGGAAGATTGTATGCGGGCGAAGGAGTCTGTTGTAGCTGCTTACATTAAAGGTTAAGGAGACAGATTTTTGCCAGAGCTGATTTAGTTTTAGTTGGTTTACTTCTTCAGCATCCTCTGGAGAGATGGATCTCTTACAGGATCCGAAGAGGGGGACTAGATACTTAGGCTCATCACCCTTTTCCTGGGAGACCCTCATATAATCGGAGGTCCCCTCAGTTTTAGTAGGCTTTGTGTGTGAAGGGGAGCTCTTTTGGCACTTATGGTCCTCAGTTTTGATATGCTTTGAGTACAGAGGGGAGCCCTTTTGGCACTCAGGATCTTTTCCCTTTGTAGGTGCTTCCTCTGCTTCCTGAGCTGGTGATTCAACCTTAAAAGGTTCCGGGGCAGGCTCCAGATGGGCAATTGTTATTGCGGGAGTAGGTGTAGTTGAGGCAGTGGTTGGACCAGGTGAAGACGAGCTCAGACCACAGTTAAACCTCCTGAAAGCAAATGATTTTGTTCGTTTCTTCAGTGGGTTGGTCTGAGCTCGGGCCATCTTTCTAGTATAAACTCCTTGATTACCAACCGGAGCAGACATTTCTCAACGAATGAAAAAGATCAGTAACAGAAAAAATGGTCATTGATGTCAAAGACTTGCTTCAAAGACAAGATGTGAGAACCCACAGTTGAAAATCTTGGGAGAACTTGATTTCCCTGTAGCTGTTGTGTTGGCTGCTTTGAACGTGCAAGGCGATGCTTCTGCTGAGCTAAACAGCAAAAAGTGGCAGGTAAGGGTTAGAAAACAATAAGGGAACCACATCCATAACCTAAAATTAAAAAAGGGTCTCAAATTTGTAGGTTTGCAGGTTTGCTAAAGGAAAGACATCCTACTGACCAGAAGCAAATCACACTTACAAACCATCAATTTTTGGATGTAGCCGCATCAGGTACAGAACTTGAAACTAAAAAACAAAATTCTTTACTGATACTGTCCATCCATACCACTTAAAGACCAATTAAAGCGCAGTGGATTGGATCAACTATCCTGATGGAAGGGCTCAGAAATTAGAAAAAAAATTGAGGGGCAAACAGGGAATGAAGTCAGAAAGAAAAATACTGTGTCATGAATTTTGTTGAATACATACGAAAACTAGATATGATGGACTCCAAATGAAAGACAGCCGCAAGCAAAGAGAAATATTTATCTCACAAATTGAATCTGAATTTGAAAAGAAAAAAAAAAGAAAGTTTAAAAACCAGATAGAGATGAGAAGGGGCACTTATATATGCTCTAGATGATGGAGCACTCCAATAACTGTCAATTACAAATTTTTTTTTGAAATTTGGCTAGACAGGATCAGAGATTGAGAGGCCTACCAAACCACAGATCAGATCCTTTACGCTGGAATTATACCAAAAAGAGCAGATATAATGAGATATAGACAGTAGAATCTATATCCCGAAAAGAAGGAATCGTAAGGCGAGAGTTCAAGGAGAATAGTTTCAAACCATTGTAAAATGTAAGCAATTACAACTTTTCTACTAAACCTATTAAAAGGAAAGGCATCAACTGTCCTGGAAGACATCTATAAAAAGGCCATTGAGAAGCCTCAACCATGAATGCATACTCTTCGCCTTAAGCACCAATTGGTGTTTCACCATTTGACAATATTTCATCATTTCCAATATAAAGACAAGTGACAAGTGACACTTCTTGTCAAAGAAGTGGCTGTACGTTTTAGACTGCTGATTAGACAGCGGAAATTCAAAGGTTCCCTGAAGCAAGAAGACACCAACTAAACTTTAGTGCTGACATAGTAAATAAACCAAAATTTAAAGTCTAAATTTGTTACAGAATGGTTGGTACTCGACCATTAGTGAGGATATGCTTCAGTTATATTTGAAGGGTCATTTCCTGTGACATAGACAGAGAGGCTTTTGGATTGGTCTGACTCAGTCATTGCAGATATGTCTGATCCAGTGTTGTGATGCATATAGAATGCAGGTTTTGAGGGTACTGGAAGTGCGATAGACTGGCTGTTAAGCATGGATACAACTGAAGCCACTGTTGGCCTGTCCACCACATTCTGTTGCACACACAGTAAACCAATGTGGATGCATCTCATCGTTTCGATTTGTGAACTTGTCGTCAACACAGGATCTATGATGTTTGGAATTGTATCCTCCCTCCAATTTCTCCAGGCCTATAAAAGTACATCAATATATTCAAAAAGAAATTTTACCAAGGCAAAACAGAGAAAATATAATGACTTTAATGTATTCATACTCACATAAGTTAACAGGTCCTCTTCATTCTCGCCATATCGGAAACTACCAATCTTTTTACCGCTTACAATTTCAAGAACTAACACCCCGAAACTGAAGACATCCGTTTTGACAGAAAAGCGACCATGAATTACGTACTCAGGAGCCATATATCCACTGCATGGATTATATTCCATCTATTAGACATGCAAGTGTTTTTTTGTTTTTCAATGAAGCTTTCTGTTGTAAGGAAAGCACAATTTGAAAGTGTAAGTTAGCCATATTATCACAGTACTCACTAGGTTCCCCTAACTGTCTTTGTAACTCCTTGAGTTTGATCAATAGCAAACAATCTCGCCATTCCAAAATCAGCAATTTTAGGGGTCATATCTTCATCTAACAAAATATTGCTGGCTTTGAGATCGCGATGAATAATTCGAACCCGAGAATCTTCATGGAGGTAAAGAATCCCTCGAGCAATGCCTTCTATGATCTTGTAACGTGTTTCCCAATCCAAATGCTCGTGATTGTTTGGGTCTAAATACAATTTCATTAAATGAAATATGAACTTTTTTAATCTTTAAGAAATTACTATAAATTATATGAAAATTGAGGCAGAGAAAATATACCAAAAATGAAGTGATCAAGACTTGTGTTAGGCACGTATTCGTAAATGAGAAGCCTTTCGTCTGTTTTCAAGCAAAATCCTAGGAGCCTTACTAAATTCCGGTGTTGAAGCTGAGCAAGTAACACGACCTCGTTCTTAAATTCACTATCACCTTGTTCAGAATTTTTGGAGAGCCTTTTCACGGCTATAGGTTGCCCATTTAATAGTCTACCCTGAATGTTTAAAACAGAAAAAATAAGGAAAATATGCTTAGATTAATATTTTTTTTTTCTTCTTGTGTAAGTGATTGTTTTGTTACCTTGTAAACGGCTCCAAATCCACCTCCTCCAAGCTTATTTGCATCAGAGAAGTCATCTGTTGCAGTTCTTATAGTTTCAAAATCATATTGCAACGATTCCACCAGACTCACGTCTTCCGAATTCTCATCTGAAAAGGAACAACTTAGATTGTTAACCTCTATATTTAGAAGTAGTGCATTTAACTAATTTTGCAATATTTGAATCATGTCTTAAACGGTGATGAGCGTAAATGCACAACTCATTTACAAGAGGGCTTGACACCTATTTATAAGTATAGGCTGCCGCCATTGTCCAAGTCCATCGACTTGGCTTTCTTCTCATAGCCACTAGTTTACAATATAATAGTATTACCTTATTACAATTAAACAGAGTTGAAATTACCTTCGTCAAGTTTTACCCTTCGTTTCGTTAGTCTTAAGAAAATGCATATGCTGCTGAGAATAGTGACAAAAGCAACCAAAACCACAACGATGGTGATGACAATTTTTTTTATGTTACTCTTCTTCTTTTCTGAAAATCACATGGATTCCTTTATTAACAACCAAAACCATACCACCCAATTGTAAGACATCGATCGAATTTAAGATATGCAGGGCAACCATACGTACCTTCTTTGAGTGCTGGTGCTGCCGGAACTGGAGCTGGAATATCTACTAACTTATCGGCTATAGACCTAAAGAAAAGATGAACCTCATACCTTAAATTGCAGCTGGGTTTAAGAACTCTTCCTCCTTGCTTTCCATCGCAACAGGTTTGAATTTCTGTGACGGACTGTTTAAGGCAACTGCTGCAATTTTGCTTGTCTATGTCTGGAGTGCACTGAGCAAGTGCGTATATTGTTTCACCTCCAGGGACAGTTGCATGCCCTGCTGCAAATTTTTTAAGAGAATTCCCTGACGCAGCTGTGTCACTTAAAATATCCAACAAGGGGGTAAGCACCAGCTCAAACTGTTGAGGGTTTTTAGCGAAGTGTGGGCTAGGCACATGCTTAAGAGGGTCCGTTTGTTCAATACCAAATATCAAGTTGTATGAGTATCTCACCATACAAGGCTGTGCCCATATGATTGCTTCCTTTTGAGTTGAACAATTTTGCAAGAGAATATCAGTAGACTTGTTGAGACAAGCCTGACAAGAGTCCTGTGAGAGATCTCCTCTGCATAATGCAATTGCATTGATCTTGTTGGAGTCTTGTCCCCTGGATGAACTGTAAAACCCGGAATTGTTTTGGGTGCTGGAGGAGAAGGAAGAGAGGAGGCTGTTGAGGTTCTCTTGGTACTTGTCACCTGCTGTGTAGGTGCCAGTATCAAAGCATTTCCAGCAGTAATCAGCTGTAAATGTGCATATTCCATCATCTTGGGATATGGTGGGAGCAACAAGGTTTAAGATAATAATAGCAAGATTAATGAAGAAAAGCACTGATCTTGAGGAACCCATTTTTCTTGCTCAACTCACATCAAGTAACAACTACTTTGTCTTAAAGGAATAACAAGATGGTTTCTTGACTTGAAAATATGCAAGGTCTAGATGGTTTCCTGACTTTTCTTCTGACATTAGCCAGATCACACGTTTTCTTCACTCTTTATCATTGCACACGAAGACTATGATGCAGGCCAACCAGAAAGCACAAGGCAATTGCAAGGTATATTCGTCAGACAGAGACACGTCAGTCCATCGATGAAAATGTGATGCAATATGGGCCTAAACCCATTAGCCTAACCCAAATTAATCCTAAATTTATTGGTTTGTGTGTGGCTTGATTGGATTTGGGTTTTGTTGAAAACTTGTTTCCAGTCCGGATTAGTTTGGCATTTGATAAATTGATACCCAAACAAATTGGTTTAATTTGGCCTCGCAAATAAACAGTACCCTATGATTTTTTTTTGTTGAGAAATTAGTACCCTATAGTTAGTCACTATCTTTTCTATTTTAACAATCACATATCCCGATCTTTTAAATTTGTTACAATGTGGTTCCGTCCTTAGGGTTTTTGTCAAACATCGCTGTTAGTTGCCTACGTGGCACTGTTGGTCCCACATTTTTCAAATTTTTTAATTTTAAAATAATTAAAATATGAATAAAATATTAAAAACCCAAAAAAATAAAATATTCTCAAATATTCTCTCTCTCTCTCTCTCTATCTCTCTCTCTCCAACGAACCCAGAACCCAGCTCTCTTTCTTCTCTCTGCTCTCTACCCCATGACACCACCCCTGCAAACTATACCACACCCTAGCCTGCAACCACATCCCCATGAACCCAAAAACCCAGACCCGATTTCTTCCCCCGAAACATGGATTTCTTCTCAAGGCACCGGCAGAGGAGAAAGAAGAAAACCCACCAAAAGGCCCAAACCACACACAAGAAATGAAGAAGAAGATGGTTCCAAAAATGGGTCTTGAGCCTTGAGGTTTTACATCAAACACAAGAGCTTGTTTTGTTGCAACAAAAACAGGCATAAAGCTACCAGAGCAACAACAGCAGCAGCAGCTAAAAGCAGAGCCGGTTCTGGGTTTTCTAAGGCCCAAGGCAAATTTTTAGATAGTGCCCTTTTAGATAAATTAAAAACAAAAATTACAAATTTTTTTTTTATCAACAAATTAATTTTATTAGGTAACAATTTTTAATTTTTATAAAAACACGAACAATAACAATTAGGGGTGGGCACGGTTCGGTTTGGACCGGTTTTTGCCTCAAATTAGAACCGATCCAATACTATTCATCCGGTTTGGTTCGGTTCGGTTTTAATAAAAAAAAATTCAAAAACTGTCCGGTTCGGTTTGAACCGGTTTCGATCCAGTTCCGGTTCCAGTTCGGTTTTGAACTGGATTATAAAAATTATTTTTTTAAATTACTTTTTAATACAATTCTCAACTGAAATATTATTTTTTTACTTGAAAATTAACAAATTATTCAATTTCATATAAAAAATAAATATTAAAGTGAGAAAAGAGAGATATTTTGACATTGAACTTGGATAAATATTATGTTTTTTTTAGTAAAATTAAAAATATAGCATTAAATATAAAATATATATTGAAAATATATATTTTTTTAGTTTCACCGGTTCGGTTCGGCCCGGTTCGGTTTTTGAAGACATGGAACCGGATCCGGAACCGGTCCAAACCGGTCCGGTTCGGTTTTTGACCGGTTTTTGACTTTTTGATCAACTCGGTTTTTTTTTGGTTTGATTCGGTGCGGTTCGGTTTGGATTTCCGGTTCGCCGGTTTGAGTGCCCACCCCTAATAACAATAAAACTAATCAACAAATAATAATAAAATTTGGATTTTGAGCATTTTTTTTTCTTCCACTCGAAACTTCAAATTTCCAATCGTGAAGAACAAGAATCTCTGTTGAGTTTTTTGCTAAATCAAATAAAAGGAAAATTAAGTTAACAAAGATGTCTCTTACAAAATTCTTATTATACACCTATTCATAAAAAAGAATGACACAAAGAAAAGACCTTCAAATTGCTAAAGCTTTCCAATGTGTGTTGCTACCACTACCGGGTCCTTTTTTTTTTTTTTTTTTTTTTTTTTTTGAGAACTCTTTGTTTCCATATGTTTAGTTTCATTAATTTTTGTTCTTTGAAATATTATATTATATAATTTATATTTAGTTTCCTAAAAAATCTCAAAAAGGTTTGGTGCTGCCATGATTAATGATTACATCTATTTCATTCTAGGACACTAACGGTTTTGGGTTTTTTTTTATAAAAAAATGTAAATATATATATAGGCTAAAAATACCATATTTTTGTGCCCCCCCCACAGTTTTGGGCCCTGGGCCAGGGCCGGCTCTGCCTAAGAGCTAGGTGTCTGTGTGTTCTGAGATTTCATTTCAGCTATGCATGCACTTTGGTAGCCTTTGTTTGAGTCAAAATTTGAATTAGGCCTAAAAAATTATAGCTTTTGCTTCTGTAAATTTAAGTATTGAGCTCTTGGGTTTTTGTAAATTTGGGAAGAACCCATTTGTATTTTGTTCTCTGAGAGTCTTTTGGGAGGTGGGTTTTTGTTGGTCTGAAAAAACTGGAGGTTGCTGGCTGGGTTCTTGGGTTTGTGTGTATTTTGGTCGGTGTTTATTTTGTTAGATGAAGGCCATGCCCCTACCCTTTGAGCAGTTTCAAGGGAAGGGGGTGTTAGATTTCTCTTCTTCAATTTCAAATTCACAGCCACCGCAAAATCAACATCTCCACCACCACCACAATCAGCAGCAGTAGCAGCAAAAGTGGAATCAAAACGGCAACAAGGAGAATTGCTATGTGGGCAGTCGATTCTGAGGTTGATTATGAGTGATATTGACGACCCTTCTCTTGGATTGAACAAGCTGTTGCAGAGTGGAAGCGGTTCTGATCAGCAAGATTTGGAATTCAGTGCAAGCTGGGGGGAAGAAATCGGGTCTAGGTTTCTGGGTTCGTGGGGATGTGGTTGCAGGCTGGGGTGTGGTATAGTTTGCAGGTGGTGGTGTCATGGGGTAGAGAGAGAGCTGGGTTCTTGGTTTTTTTGAGATTTTTTTAATTTTTTTGGTTTTTAATATTTTATTCATATTTTAATTAATTTAAAATTAAAAAAATTTGAAAAATGTGGGACCTATGGCGCCACGTAAGCAACTAACAAATAAATCTGACAGAAACCCTAACAACGGAATCACATTGTAACAAATTTAAAAGACCGCGGTATGTGATTGTTAAAATTGAAAAGATATGGACTAACATGCCTTCATGGTGTAACTATTGGATATTAAACTATAATTAACCCTTACTTCTATGCACAAAAAATATTTAACTCGAGCTGCAGTAGCGCAAAGATATCAAGCACTTCCACAAGACCGAGCAGAAACTGTCAGATAACAATGTAAGAATGGATACAACTGAAGCCACGGTTGGCATGTCCACCACATTCTCTTGCACACACAGTAAACCAATGTGGATGCATCTCATCGTTTCGATTAGTGAACTTTACATCAACACGGGATCTATGATGTAACACCCCGACTCCAAATTAAACCCTTTATTTAAGTTATTTAAATTATTTAAGAGAAATTACAAATTTACCCTTGAGATAAGGGCATTTGGTCATTTTCTTAAACGGAGAGAGTTTGGGGCGGTGACTAGTATTTTTGGATAGCTCGTACTGAGACGAGTTCGTAGACACGTAGTGGGCTTGAATCGGAGTTGTAACGAGAGAGATATGGTCAAAAGAAACCCAGTGGCACAATCAAGATTGCTAAGAGAAAATTTCAAATAATTTTGACTAAGAGAAAAATTCAAATAATTTCATAAAGGCAAGTTTGCTTCCATACTAATAATAACACTAGGTTGAAGATCACTAGTCTTCATCACTACAACTCTTCCTCCAATTATTACTCCAAATTTTTCAATGTCAAATTTTGATTTTCCGAGTATCATAGTCGAAGATAATGTCACAAAGAATATGTAGAAATTTTTAGTGTATTTTTCTTATTTTTTAATAATTTTTCGTGAATTTTTTAAGAAACTCACAAAAATGAAACATTAATGACACGTGACGCTATGAGATACTGACACAAGTTGGAAAAGCTGAAGACACACCCGTCAGGCACTGCCATGTGTCATTTTCTTCCATTTATTACTATTTTCCAATATTTTGACTTCCAAAAATCATAATAAATTCGTAATAAGTCTGAAAAATTCACCAAAAAATACCCCGGACTTCTTGCGATATGTTCAGCATCTTTTTAGACTTAAAATATAATTTTGATAAGAGAAAAATTTAAATAATTTCACAAAATCAAGTTCGCTTCCATACTAATAATAACACTAAGTTGAAGATCACTAGTCTTCATCACTACAACTCTTCCTTCAATTATTACTTCAAATTTTTCAATGTCAAATTTTGATTTTCGAGTATCATAGTCGAAGATAATGTCACAAAGAATATGTAGAAATTTTCGTTGTATTTTTCTGATTTTTTAATGATTTTTCATGAATTTTTAAAGATAAACTCACAAAAATGAAACATTAATGACAAGTGACGATATGAGATACTAACACCCGTTCTGACGACACACCCGTCAAGCGCTGCCATGTGTCATTCTCTTCCCTTTATTACTATTTTCTAATATTTTGACTTCCAAAAATCATAATAAATTCATAATAAATCTGAAAAATTCACCAAAAAATACCCCAGACTCCTTACGACATTTCCAACATCTTTTGAGACTTAAAATATAATTTTCACTAAGAGAAAAATTCAAGTAATTTCACAAAGTCAAGTTTATTTCCTTACTAACAATAACACTAAGTTGAAGATCACTAGTCTTCATCACTACAACTCTTCCTCCAATTATTACTTCAAACTTTTCAATGTCAAATTTTGATTTTCGAGTATCATAGTCAAAGATCATGTCGAAAGGAATTTGTAGAAAAGTTCGGTGTATTTTTTTGATTTTTAAAAAATGATTTTTCATGAATTTTTTGAGATGAACTCACAAAAATGAAAGATTAATGATACGTGGCGCTATGAGATACTAACACCCGTTGGAAAAGCTTATGAAGCACCCATCAAGCGCTACCATGTGTCATTCTCTTCCATTTATAACTATTTTTCAATATTTTGATTTCAAAAAATCATAATAAATTTGAAAAATTCACCAAAAATACCCTAGACTCCGTACAACATTTTCTACACCTTTTGAGATGTAAAATATAATTTGTCTAAGAGAAAAAGTTAAATAATTTCTTAAAGTCAAGTTTGCTTTTGTAACAACAATAACACTAAGTTTAAGATCATTACTGGTCCTCCAATTATTACTTCAAAATTTCCATAGTCAAATATAGATTTTCAAGCTTTATAGTCGAAGATACTGTCATAAGGAGTTTGTAGAAATTTTTGATTTTTTTAAAATTATTTTTTGTAAATTGTTTAATATAAAAACACAAAAATGAACCTTTGATGACAGGTAGCACTACGCGAGAATGACACCCGTCAGAAACATTGATGACACACCTCTCAAGTATTGCCACTTGTCATTCTCTTCCATTTAATATGATTTTTCGATGCTATAACTTCCAAAAATTATATTAAATTCATAAAAAATCCGAAAAATACACTAAAACTTCTTGTGATACTTCTCTACTTCTTTTGAGTTTATCTAAAAAAATTCATAAAAATATTTTAATACTTCTGAGTTAAAAAATAAAAATAATATTTATGAAGCTTTAGTTAATAGTAAATCAAGTGATGTTGAAGATCTAATGAATCCTTTTGAAGCCTTTATGAAACATATTTTGGTGGCAAACAAGTGACTTGTGTCATTTCTCTATTATTTTATTGCATTACTTTTAAAATTATAAAAATAGACAAAAGCTTTTAAACATGTTCCTGACTCTTCGTATTTGAAGTGTCAAGGCCACCAAAGCTTTAAACAAGGGCATGCACAAATTAAACGAACACCCAATATTGAACCCAAAAAGAATGAAAAAAGAGTCCCAATTTAACATTCAGAGGAATACTAAACATCGACCTCAACCTTGGCACCTGAAATTCACAAAATGAACAAAGAAAAGGTGAATTAATTAAGAAAAAGAGGGGAAATGATATAAGAGGAAAGGAGAGGGAGGAGGACCATGGAACTCATGAGGACGATGGTAAACAGTCTCTCAGATATGGAGGCCTTACCATGACTAAAATATAAAATAAAATTCAGAGACTTGAGAAAGATCAATATACAAACCAAAAGGGATGGAGAATGAGTGGGAAGAGGCTTGAATCTACGAAGCCATAAATAAAAAAATAAAAAAATTAGCCCTGTCTTCTAAATAAAACCCCTCAAAACTACACCTACAACACCAAATTGTTCACATACCCGCACACCCAATACCCCTTTCCCAAAAAGGAAAGCGATAGATCCAGATTGGTAGCCACTCATGACAGTTTTCATGGTAGAAAAATTTCTGAAGGGGAGAGGAGTGATGCTTTGTATAGAAATGGAAACAAGGAAATGAGTGGTAGATGGAAAGATAGATGAGAAAAGAGGGATGTTGTTCATGGAGATTGAAAAATCCACAGGAATGGTAAGGTGGGATGGGTAAAGCTGATTGCTTTCAGTTTTTTAATATAATTTTTGGGTAAAAATATCTACGTTCAAGGGCAGGACAACAGTTAATGCGGAAAAAAATGGCGCCCTGCACGGGAATGAAAAATTTCTCGAAAAAGTTTTGGAGGAGAGAGGAGAGAGAACAAGTTGAGGGTTTGATTCTAGTACAACTATTTCACTTACAATTGCTTTTTGCAAAACCATTAGATTAGATTCAACGGTATTCTTATGTAAGGTTCTTACATAAGTGTTCTTACTAAATAACCGCTCTCTGATATTGATAAAAAACAAATTGGTTTAATTTGGCCTCTCAGGGCTTGTTTGGTAGGCCTTACTGGGCTGGACTGGGTTATATAACACTTGAAACCCATGTTTAGTAAGAGGAGGTACTAAGTTAAATGGGATTGTATAGGACAACAGTAAAAAAAACACCTCACTCGCTATTCTAATATTGCTAGGCTGAAAAGGGGTTCGCAAAATAACACCCACTCTATATAGAACAAGCGAGTCTTAAGTCCTCTTTCTCTCTCGTTTCCTTCAGCATTGCCTCTCCTCTCTCTCTTATTTCCTACTAAGGTAAGTTTTTTGGCCTTCTCTGGAGATGACCCATAACTCCTATACCAACCTCCATAACTTCTGGCCTTCTTTGGAGATAACCCACTTCGACTCCAAGGCCAGCCTTCACCACAGTCAGATCCTTGGCTTGAATCAAACTGCTCAACGCCATAACCTCCACCATAGCCTCCCTCCACCGTCACCACCCAATCTATAGAACAGTAATAGCCACCACCGACCCAATTGAACAAATTGAGAGTTATTGTGGTGGTTTGAATTATGTGCTTCAGTATGATTTTGTTGCTGTTTTCACATGGGTTATATAAAACCAAGCAGCACTAGCACTCATGGGAGGAGAGGATGTATGAAGAGAGATGAGAGAGTGAAAAAATAGGGGACGCATGTGGGTGGTAGGGAATCTGAGTTGGGAGAAGAAAAGTCAAGAAGAAGGTGGAAGGAAAAGTGTGCTAACATTTTTTTATATATATAATCTTGTTTTAATTAAACATTAGTTTCAGATAATTTTAGGTTTCCTTTTATAATAAACATTAAAATATTAATGAAAAAATAAAAGTTGAAAAGAAATGACACTTCATTGTTTATCTTATTCTCATATCCTACTACAATCTGTATTTATTTTGGGAAAGAAAAATTGTATGTATAAAAATAAAAAATAAAAAATAAACTATTATTAGATGCATACTTGTTCGGTTTATCAATTAACCAATAAAATTCAACTTTTTTTCTCTATCATTTTCACTTATTATTAAAGATAATTCTAGATTTTTTTTTCCTCTATTTTGGGACTACCTAAGCTAAAACCTTTTTTAAAAATTTTTTTTAAATACCCAAGTTAAACCTTGGGCTTTAAAAAGAGGGACTTTTTTTTTTCTTTTTTCTTATAATTTTCTTTGGTAATTCGTATTTATATTTATACATCACAACAACACCTAATAAATTTTTTGGTGTCTGCCTGAGTAATTAGAAATAATTAAAAAAAAATATTTTTTAGTCCAACACAACACCAAACATAGGTCTTCACTATTTTTACAATCCAGCTTCTTAGTCCGACGCAACACCAAACGTAGGTCAGTACTTAATCCAGCTTAGGCCAATCCGAGCTAATCCAAGTCAGTCCCAAGATTTAGTCCAGTCCATGACTGTCCGCCGTACCAAACGACCCCTCAAATAAACCACAATTGGTTTTACTTTATGTACAGAAAATATTTAACTTGAGCTGCAGTTGTTCAATGAACACGCGTACCAAGGATCTCATACACTTCCACAAGACCAAGCAAAAACACAGCAAGCTACAAATAATAGCTAACCAAAATGAGTTGCTAAATTTTTGAGTTTTCAGATAACAATGTATCCAGAATTTTTAATCCACTGCATCACTCAAACTCAAAGCAATGGGAATTTTATTTTATTTTTTCTTGAGATCAAATGGTTATTTGGATCTGATTAAAAAAAAAGTAAATGTGTTTATGAGTTTGTAGTATTTTTCAGAGTTTGGTGAGTTTTTAAAGATCGGGAAATATTGGAAATCAAGAAATGATGTGGCTAAATTTTGCCCGTCAGATCCTTGACTGGTAATCTGATCCTGAGACAAACCTTGGGCCAGGTAAGGGACACGTGTCATGCTGAGTGTTGACCACTTGTGCCAGCTAGGTGTAGCTGGAATAGGATTGAAAGGACACGTGTTGCTCTCTTCTTTGCCCATGTGTGGACGAGTCTTCAAACATGGAGGGGGATCCCCGAAATCATGACTTTTAAGACAGCGACAACAAATAACTAAACAAGGAGATGCATAAAACCTTGACCCGTCATTGAGGGATAGGATCCAAGTTCATACATAAATTTTATAATTTATGAATTTTTATTTATAGATATTATCCACAATGTATCGGTGGACGGATTTTGTAAGGGTATTATCGACAATTAATAACTCAGTTGTAGGTGATCATAACATATTAGCTAGTGAGCGTAAAGCTCAGTAATTGAAGCCTCATTTTCTGATATTTCAGCAGATCTAGATCCAGTCGATTGTTTCAACCCGAATCGTACTTTAGTCCATGCTGCTGTGGGCGAAGAATGCTGGTGCTGAGGGAATTGGGAGATTGAGAGAGTGGCTATTTAACATGAGAACAGTTGAAGCCTGGTTGGTCTCTCATGTAGATTCTCCTGAACATGAATGTACATCTCAATATTTCAGTTCAGAAGCAAATAATATTCATAATACATAATTTATACATACATAGCTAAAAAGATCCTCTGCTTCCCATTAATGTGAAAGCTACTAGTTTTATGACCACTGCATAATTCCCGAACCAGCACTCCAAAGCTAAACACATCTGATTTAACAGAGAACTTTTCATGATATATATACTCAGGAGCCATATATCCACAAAAGAATTGACATATCTGTAAGTAAATCAATCTCCACACAAGTACATGAAACAAGAGAACGAGTCAAAAACAAAATGAACTAAATATGACAAAACTAAAATAGGGCTGTATAGAATGTTGTGTTACTTACAAGTCCCAACGATTCTACTTGTATCACCTTTGAGTTTGGTCAACTACAAACAACCTTGCCATTCCAAAATCTGAATTTTTGGATTCATCTCATCAACAAAATGTTGCTAGCTTTCATATCTCCTTGAATAATTCGAAGCCCAAAATTTTGGAGAAGATAAAGAAGTCCCCTAACAATGCCTCCAATGATTTTGTACCGTCTCTCCCAATCTAGAAGTGAGCACTTAATGGGATCTATATATTGAAAACTAATAATTAGCTGATGTGCAATCTTCAACAACATTTAACTCAAAAAAATTGATTGTTATAATACATTATCCAGACAGCAGGAGAGAACAAAAACTGTACCAAAAATGAACTGATCAAGACTTGCATTAGGAACAAACTCATAGTGGTGGATCTATGCACAAGACAGGATGGGTGACCGCCCATCCCAAAGTTTTTTTTTTATTTTTAAAACCTACATATGTTATAAGGGCAGCCTCAAATTTAAAAAATTAAAAGCTAACCCAATACACATGTTGTCCATCTAAAAGGAAGTGGTCCCATATCTTTTCTCTCCTCTTTTGGCTATATCACATCAGCTTGTTTATCTCTTCCAGGGTTAATCGTTTTATTAGTCCCTGAATTTAGACTCGAATTGCATTTGAGTACCTCAATTTCCAAAATGGTTTCCGTGGTCCCTTAACTTTTGTTTTGTTAGGACAAATGGTCATGTCGTCAATTTTGTTAACTTTTCTGTTAAATGCAAGGGCAAAATGGTACTTTTGTATCAAAATTGATTAAAATATGAATAAAAAATTAAAATTAAACTCTCTCTCTCTCTCCTCCTCTATCCCGATTTCTATTCCGCCAAAACTTTATTTATTATTAGTTTTGTTGGTTTTTTATTTGATTTTCTTTTATTGTTATTTTAAAGATATAATTTTTTATTCATTTTTTTGGTTTTAATATAAAAATACTATTTTGCCCCTGCATTTAACAGAAAATGTTAACAAAATTGATGGCAGGACCATTTGTGCAAACGAAACTAAAGTTAAAGGACCACGGGAACTATTTTAGAAATTGAGGTGCTCAAATGCAATTCGGGTCAAAGTTCAGGGACTAATAAAACGATTAACCCTCTTTGCTATTTTATAGTAACCCGACGGTAGCAACATGCGGCAATATATTTTCCTGCTACACTACTACAAAAAGTGAAAAAGACGACCAGAAAACAACGACGGTCTAAGTGAAAACCGTCGTGGTTTTTAAAAAGACGACAGTTCTAAAAACACCGTCGTGTAATACAACCTTAGACAACTAAAAAATGGAGATTCAAATGGCTGTTCAAAAACAACGACGTACCTAATTAAACAACCGACGTCTATTTGAAACAGATTTCCGCAGTGTAAAATCAATGCCAACAAAGAACGGCAGAAGTTATGAATCGACCGACGTAGAAAGTAAAGACGACGATTTCAATAAAAACCGCCGTTTTTACTCATAAAATAACACGACGAGGTTTTCGTATAAGACGCCGTATAATTACAAACAAATCCACGGCTTTAAAATACAAAATATCGCCGTATTAAATTAATGTACAACGACGGAAAATATAAATATATCGACGTCATTCTCGTATAGTTCTACGACGTTATCTTTAAATCGTACAATAAAATTTAACGTCGTATGTATTCATTTTATACGTCGTACCTTTAATTTTAACCGTCGTCTTAATAAGAATTTTTGTTAACAATTTTTTTCTTTGATTTTCTTATCCTACGTCGGTAGATCTACTTAATGACAAGAATTGAAATAACCACGACGGTTTATATAGAAAACCGCCGACATAATCAGATTTGTCTGAGATCCCAAGGGTTACGAAATCTTACCAGATGGAACTCTGTTCCACATCATAATCTTAACAGATGACACAGATTTGCAATCAGAGAGACAATTTTTTGGAAGTTGATGATGTGTGTGCGTTTGTGTATCTACAAATATTATACCTAACGTCGTTGCAAATTTGCAATCAGAGAGACAATTTTCAACGACGGTTATATTATACCTAACGACGTTTAAAAAACAAATCAACGTCGCTCAACAAATATATTACGTCGTCTTAGTCTTACTTAAGACGACGAAACATGATGACAGTAATACAAAAACAGTCGTTGTTTTTATATTCTTATTTTATTTAAATCTGTCATCCAAAAAAGAAACTTTACATATTCCAGAACATTAAACTGAAAGGTCACGGGAAAAAAAATTCTATTCATAATTTAAAAATTCAAATCCACGTCGGTTATATTAAACCTAACGACGTTAAATGAAAAGATTCCACGTCGCAAAACAAATATTGCGTCGTGTTAGTTAAAAACGACGGCATAACAAAAAATCGTCGTTGTTTCAAACCGAATTAATTTAAAATTTATTCGGGAAAGCAAAATCTATTTATAATTTCCTCAGGTTAGTAATATTGCGTCGTGTTAGTTTACAAATTCTAGAACATTAATTTCCCTCATTTTAAATTTCCTCGGGAAAGAAAAATGTATTTATCACGCTTTGTAATTGAAAACTAAAACTGAAAGAATTCGGGAAAAAAAACTCTATTTATAATTTAAAAATAAAATCCACGTCGGTTGTAGTACACTTAACGACGTTTAACAAAATAATCTACGTCGGTAATTATAAATCTACCGCCATCTTACCTTAATATAGACGACGAGAAAAGACGACGGTAGAACAGAAAACCGCCGTTGTTTCAGTTTCTTTAACAGTTTGGTCCTTTATCTTTCTGCAGGACTTGTATAGTTCAAAGCATTGACAATGTCTTCATCATATCTTCCAGCAAATACTGATTCGATTGCTCATGCGTTAGAGGCCATCTGAAGCCATTTCTATTCTTTATCGCATTCTTGAAACCCATCTTCTTCTTCTGAAGCTCTACGGATAAAGGAAGAGGCTATCACAAATCTGACGGATCTTCTTAGCCAAGAAAATCAAGCAGATTTCCCTGAGAAGCGAACTTTCCTTCGACAGCGAGTGGAGGCCAGGCTTGCATCACTTTTGATGGAAAGCAAGGAGTATTCAGAAGCACTAAGTGTCCTATCAGGCTTGATCAAGGAAGTGAGAAGGGTAGTTGACAAGCTTCTTCTTGTGGACATATATTTGATGCGAGTAAGCTCAATTTATCTTTGAGAAAGACATCCAAATTATTGTCTTTGAGACGTGAGAGACTGAGAGAGGAAGAACTTGGAACCCTAAATGTAAACCGAAAATGAATGAAAGCGACAAATTTATAGAATAAATTTTTAAAACCAACGGCGGTCCTTACAAAAAAACCGCCGTTTAAATTGTAAAATTAACGTCGGTATGATCGACGTATATTACAGAAATCCACGTCGGTACATTAATAAAAACGACGTGTTAAATAATCTACCATGACGCGAGTTATTACTTATGTACTTTAATTTTTGAGTTTACTACGACGGTACCTACAACACTACTGTCGTATTTATTTACCACGTCCGAAGTTAAATTTACCGTCGTATTTTGTAATTTATACGTCATAGTTATATGTAACCGCCGTATTATTTTTTTGAAATGGTTTTATATGTAAGCAACTTTTCGTCTACCTGACATACACATGCGCTGTTTCCAAACCCGATTAAAAATTTCAATCTCCCAGAGAAAACTTTTAGACTTTTTTCCTTGTCAGAGCACTGTCAGAGTATCTCATCGTCTTCCTCTCGTCTTCTTCGTCGTCTCTGAACTTAAACATAATCTTCCTCTTGCTTTCATTGCACGCAAAAGGTAAGCTTTCATTTTCACTATTTTGGTTGCTGTTTTGCATGCTCATACGTTTTTTGTTTGAAAAATCTTTTTACCTTTTTTCTGGCCAAAATCATTTTACTTCTTTCCAAGTTCGATAAAATATACAGACAAAGAGGGAAAGTTTCCAACTTTGAAGACAACTACCTCAACTAAATAAGACGACGGTAGCTTCTTATTTACGTGGTTAAATATGTAGACCACGACGGTTCGTCAGTCGTTCTAGCGTCGTCTGAAAATTGACAAAGTTATTTTTAAAATTATAATCTTTTTTTTATTTGCTTGTTTAATTGCAGGTTTGATTTCTCTGAACAATGGTTTTTGTTTTTCCCTAATTTGATAAAATATAAAGAAAAAGAAAGTAGGGTTGGTATCTAATATAGACGACAGTATCTTATTGTTTTACGTCGTGTGAATGTTAATACCACGACGTCATATTAAAATATCGTCGTCTATATAAGATTCCAAAACTTTCTTTGTTGGCCTTGTATTTTATCAAATTAGAAAACAAAAACCATGGTTCAGAAAAATCAAATCTGCAATCAAACATTCACAGAGAAAGAAAGAAGGGTTTTGGATCCTTATATAGACGACGGTATATTACTACTGACGTCGTGTGAACATCAATACCACGACGTTATATAAATATTTCGTCGTTTATAGTTAATTATCACGTCGTTTATAGTTAATTATTTCGTCGTTGTTTAATTACCTTGGTTTTAAACATTTATTACGTCTGAGATTATTTCATTGCGTCGTTTAAAATCATATCATACGTCGTATTTTATTAATAACCGTCGTTTGTGTTCTTAATCTTTTCCTGAAATATTTTCACTTGCAGTTTTGTCTGTAAAAATAGTTTCTCACCAAGACCAAAGTAAGGATTCTGGCTCCAAGAAAAATGGAGGTAAGGAGCTTGGAATGGTACCTCCTCAAGTGAAGCCTTCGAAGAAGATGAAGTTTGCTTCATCATCTGCTGAGACAGAACCAACCAGCACGACAACAATCTCTGATGATTCAAAGTCTGGTCGAGGTATGAGCACAATGCCTCGTGTTGTGAAGAGAAAACTTCAGAAACTGAGGCCAATTGTTGAGTACAATAAAAGGGGGAAAGGAATTGGCCAAGCACATAGTGAGATGCAGTCCTACATTGGTGTGTTGGCACGCTCCAGAGTTCCACTTGTGGACATGAAATGGGCTCAAATCCCCAAGGATATAAAGGAGCAGATTTGGGAAGCAGTTGACATTGCTTTTGTGGTAGGTCAAGGGGGCAAGAACTCTGTGTTAGCTTCTGCTGCCAAGAAATGGAAGGATTTCAAGTCTACACTAACGAGGCATTATATCCTTCCATACACCAATGACAGGGAGAGATTAAGCCAACCCCCTGAAACATATAAATTCATAGAGAAAGCACAATGGGATGCCTTTGTAGCTTCAAGGTTATCCAAAGATTTTGAGTCTGTGCATTCTCAACATGCACAGATTAGGGAGAAACTTGAGTACAATCATCGATTGTCTCGAAAAGGATATGCTGGTTTGGAGGATCAATTGGAGGAAACCATGCCTGGGGTAGAAATTGATCGATCTACCTTATGGAAAAGAGCTAGACAGGACAAACATGGTAACATCCCGGATCCAAAGGTGGCAGAGAAAGCAAAATTAATTGTAAGCCTACTCACTCTGTTTTAAATTTTTATTAAACTGTGAATAATTCTTATTACGTCTTATGTTATATTTTGCGTCGTGTGAATGATATTACCACGTCGAAATTTTTTAAAAAACGTCGTTAAAGGTCTAAATCAGGAATCACTACTCTGTTTTCTGTAATTATAGCATAAGATGTCGGTGGTTCATTTTCGCGTCGTTTGTATTGAATTACTACGTCGAAATGTTTTAAACAAGGTCGTTAAAGGTGTGAATATTGAATCATCCCTCTGTTATCTGTAAATAAAGCATAAGACGTCGGTGGTTTATTCATTTCGTCATTTTAAAAACTAACCACGTCGGTATAACTACCGTCGTGATATATTATAATAACGTCGATTTATATGTTATTGCGTCATGTGAAATTATATAATACGTCGTTTGTATATAAATAACCGTCGTGTGTTTTTGTTCTTACTTTTTTATATATCTTTGTTTTAGGATGAATTGCAAAAACAAGTCTCGGAAGGCAAAGTCACTGTATCTGGCAGCAATGATGTGCTGACCATGGCTTTGGGCCCCGAGCATCCAAGCAGAGTGAGAGGAGTAGGTGCTGGGATCTCACCAAGGAAATATTTCAATTTACCCAAACCACAGAGAGTGAGCTTTGACGACCGTTTGAAGGACAGTTTAAGAGTTCTCCTTCAAGAAGAGACTAAAATGATGGAAGCTAAGGCAAGGGAAGAGGCTTTAAGGATGGAGGCTGGAACGAAACAATTGGTAGAGGCTGAGAGGGAGCATTTCCTGAGTCAGCTTTCCCAATGAATTCCCAATTTTGATCCAAGCATGCTTAAACCCAGAATTAGCCAAAGTCCCAAAAATCCAATGTCTGACAAAGCAAGCTGCTCTGGAGGTGATGTGAGATCCCTACATTTTGAGGATGATACTGCCAAAAATGGGAAACATCAGGAAGAAAAGGTAACATATCTGAACTTTGAATTCTCTGTTTTTTTTAAAAGCATTAGACGTCGTTATTATTAATAAAACAGTCGTTTGAAATACATACCACGACGATTTTAAAATTAAACCGTCGTTTGTATTTCAATACCACGTCGTATTTAGTTTACTTGTTTTACACGCCATTAAACGTCGTTATTTTTAAAACTTTGTGGTTTTTAGACGACGGAGTTAGTCATTCCCGACGTAATAGATGAAGAGAAGAAAGAAGAAAAACAAGATGAAAAGGAGAAAGAAGATGACGACCAGGTATGTTCACATAACTTTGCCTTTTTTATTTGTTTTTCAAAATTCCAGACGTCGATATTTTTCTTTAAACCGTCGTTTGTTTACAACTTAGACGGCGGAATTTTTTTCTAAGACGTAATAAATTATTCACCACGACGGTTTCTTCACCGTCGTTTAAATTCTTTTCAGACGACGTTTTATTCCTTAAACCGTCGTTTTTATTGAATTACCACGTCATTTTTTTATTTCTTTAAACAGGTTATTAAAGTTGTTGATTATTCAAATATGGAGGCGCCATCTTCTTTAAAATCCCTTTGTCGTTATGTGGAAACGACACTCGTGCCTCAGGATAAGACCCTGCACTTTACAATTGATAAGGAGGTGTTTGGTCTAGAGCGCGATACCTTCCTCCTGCCTGAAGATATTACACAATTTGCAGGCATGGAAGAAATAGGAGCCACTGTCATTGCTGTATATATGAGGTTTGTCATTCTAAAATAATACGTCGTTGGTTTATTTATTGCGTCGTCTTAACTAACTAACCACGTCGTTAGTATGTACCGTCGTGATAAATATATTATAACGTCGTTGTCTATTTCAGTACGTCGTGTGAAATTTTATAATACGTCGTTTTGTTATACATAACCGTCGTGTGTTTTTTTTGTGTATATGAGGTTTGTCATTCTAAAATAATACGTCGTTGGTTTATTTATTGCGTCGTCTTAACTAACTAACCACGTCGTTAGTATGTACCGTCGTGATAAATATATTATAATGTCGTTGTCTATTTCAGTACGTCGTGTGAAATTTTATAATACGTCGTTTTGTTACACATAACCGTCGTGTGTTTCTTTGTGCTAACTGGTTTATATTATTTTATATATTTAGGTACTTACACGATGTTTTGAAACGAGCAAATATGTGCAGCATGGTTGGCTTTATCGACCCTGCTACAGTTAGTGCCAGCTCTGGCACAATAGCTGACAGATCACGCCTATTAGCAGCTCGACTTTAGAGGACTGACGGTGAACAGATTTTCCTGATGCCTTACAATCCAGGGTTAGTCTCCTTTACAGGATTTTGTTTTTATGATTTTCAATAAATGACAGCGTATAAACTAACCACGTCGGTGTTTTATTTTATTGAGTCGTTTGAAACTACTAACCACGTCGGTAGTTATTTATCGTCGTGATAAATGTATAATGTCGTCGATTGCTACTTTATTTCGTCGTGTGAAATATTATAATACGTCGTTTTTGTAAATAACCGTCGTTTTTATATTAATTTTGTGCAGCCGTCATTGGATCTTGCTGATTGTAAGAGCAAAGAGAGAAACCGTCTATTTTCTGGATCCTCTGCCAGGAAATCGTGTGGTCAATGAAGAGGCCAAAAACATTGTGAACAGTGCTATAAAAATTTATAATTCTCACATAGCTAGACCAGGCCGTAAGGCAGTCATTTGGAAAACTCTGTCAGGCACACCAAAGCAACCCAGCAGTGTCGAATGCGGGTATTATGTGATGCGCTTCATGAGGGACATCATCATGGATCCTTCCTTGGGGTTTGAGAAGAAGGTAAGAAGAAATTACCTTCATACATTTTACGTCATTTTTTGTATTATCAACGACGGTCATGTAAAATTACCGTCGTTGAGTAGATATAGTACGTCGGTTATGAAAAATATCGTCGTCTGTGATTGAATTTCTTTTTATTTATAAACCTTATAGTCATTGTTTATGCAGTATGCCAAGGGAAAACAGGAAGCGTCATACCCCCAAGAAGCAATTGATGAAGTCCGGAATGAATGGGCAGAGTTTGTTTGCCTTCACCTGGAATAAGGGAATTATTGAACACTTGATATTTATGTATAATGTACAAATTTTGTCTATAATATATAATGTAAAAATTTGTTGAGGTTTTCTTAAATTAAAAAAAAAACAAACATACAAATTGCGTAACCGACGTGTAATACATTTCCAACGACCTAATAAAGTCAAAAACCGTCGTTTTTTGTTGTTTCGTTTTAAACAAATCCGACGTAAAAGGATATTTAGACGACGTTCTTTGAACAATTGAGTCGTTTATGGTTTACAACGTCTTCAATTTCTTAAGGGTTCAGGGTAGTACTTTGTAACGACAGCGGTTAAGTCGTGGAATATATATTTTACGTCGGATAGTTAAATATCCGCCATGGTTTCTCATTTAAACGACGTCATTTTAACAACTTAGTCGTCTATTACAATTTACAAAGTCTACAATTTATTAACACCGACGTGGTTTGTTGTTGTGATAAGAATATTTTATTATTTTTATATCAAAATATTCAAAATAAATTTAAAATAAATCAGAAAAATGCAAAGTCAACTCCTATGAAGTCATTGATATATTTTCTTCCCCCAAAACCTTGAAAAAATTCATTTTGAATAACAAAAATTTAAAATGACCATCCAAAACAAAATTGTTTTGATGAGTCATAAAATAACTTCTAGTTTTATGGTTTATGGTTTAGAGTCTAGGGTTTAGAGATTAGGGTTGTTATTTATTGGGGTTTATTTTTAAAGTATAATTTTTGGGTAGTCTAGGGTATATATTAGGCTGTAAAACCATAGACCCTTTTATAAACTTAATTTTTAAAATTATATAATTTAGTTTTAAGGGTTTAGGGTATTAATTGTTAACGACGGTGGTTGAGTCGTGGAATACATATTTTACGTCGTGCAGTAAAATATCCGACATGGTTTCCACTTTAAACGACGTCATTTTAATATGTAAGTCGTCTATTATAATTTACAACGTTTTCAATTTGTTAACCCCGACGTGGTTTTTCAGTCGTCTTTATATCAAAATATTCAAAATTAATTTAAAATTAATCCGAAAAATGAAGCGTCAAAATAAACGGCGTTACGTTCAGTGTTTCCGTCGTGGAATATTACATTTACGTCGGTTCTTGTAGAACTTTCGCCATGGTTTTTCTTTCGACGTTTTAAAGAGCGCGCGTCCTAAATTTTTTTATATTTGGCTCTTATTCTTATACTTCTAACCCTGAACCCTAAAATTTTCAGATTTCGCGCAACATAACATTCGCTCTCTCACTTCTGCTCTAATTAAAAGTTGCACTCTCCAGGCTCCGTCGAATCTGTGAGCTCGTCCAACCTGTAAGTACAAACCCTATCTTCCCCTTGTAAATTCATTGAATGATATTAGGTTGTTTTGTTAAAGGGTTTTAGGTATATGCTTTGCGATATGTTAATAATGTGCTTATAGGTATGGGTTCATGGATTTTCTGTTTAATGGGTTCATGGATTACATTATCTGTTATGTTGAATTGGGAATGGATTTAATTTTGTCGGATCTTTTAATCACCCTATGTTATGTTGAATTGGGAATGGATTTATTGTTTTCATGCTTGGTTTCATGTATATGTTGGTTTCTTGCTTGGTTTCATATATATGTTGTGTTCTTAATGGGTTTTGGGTTCTTGAAAATAAACTGAGACACGACGCCTTTTTAGGCATACGACGACGATTACACGACGGTTTATGAAAAAACCGTCGTTGTATTACTTATACACGACGCTTTTTTCATAAACCGTCGTTTGTATTACTTATATTAGACGACGTCTGTTGAAAATCCGTCGTCTATATATGCCAAATACGTCTGTTTTTGTTTAAAACCCGTCGTCTCTGTTGTGTATTACTTGCTATTAGATCTTTGTATAATTTGCTATAGTGATGGTCATTGCCTGTATTTTCACTTTATTATAGATAATAGGTTATAGTGTCGGAGATGGATAAGTCATGGATACACTCGGATAGAAGATCGAAGGCATATGAGTTTGGGGTGGAAGCATTTTTGAACTTTGCTGTAGAAAATCTTCTAACTACAACACATATCCGTTGTCCATGTGTTAAATGTGTTAATTTGAAGTTGTTTGGGGTTGGAATTATAAGGGATCACTTATACTTTAATGGAATGACCAAAGCTATAAGAATTGGACAT
>NC_034009.1:14706223-14713434 GCF_000346465.2 Prunus persica
CTGTGTCTTTTGGTGTTGATTTCCAGCAAAAGTACACCTTTATTTGATCTTGTCATTTTCCGCTCTGGAGAAGGTGCAAAGTGCACCAATGATGGGGAGCAAATAGTACCTACGAAGGAAGAAACTGATAATGAAGATGGGGATTCGAGTGATGATTCTGTTGAAATCATGGACAAGTTTCCACCCCCAAGAAAAAACAAAGGTGGTGAAAAGATATTGAAAATCTGGTGAAATGTCCTTATCAATTGATCTTTAAGTCAGTTAACCAATTGGACAAATCAGATTCCTTCCTGTAATTGCAAGATGTTTCAGTACTTTTGTGGTTTTTTTAGTTTCTCCTTTTTTTCCGTACAGAATGTGCTCGTGAGATTATCAGCCCTATCAAACTAACAAGATCCCTTTGTATTCTGAAGCCAATTCACACTTTGTATCATGCCCTCATTTAATGATAGATGATTCTGTGTCCCCAAGGCAGATGAATTTCTTGATCTGCTGGCTAAACTTAATATTCAAATTTATTTCATGACGGTTGTTTGTAAATAAGAGACGTAGTAGATTTCAATAACGTCGTCTTCTCATGTATTTAAAGATGTCATATTTTTTCTTGTCGTGAAAATTATATTTAACGGCGTAGTGTTTTAGTTGTCGTCGTTGTATGTCTATCTTGCGGCCTTGTTCTTTTAATATGTGTCATATTTTTCCTTTTTAACGACGGTGATTTGTTTGAGTTGGTCGTCTATTCTCATCCTCGACTATTTTTTAGAACTTTAGCAGACTAAACACGTCTGTTTTTATTTGTTTTCGACGTTGTTGTATTTAACAACGTCTAATATTTATCGTCGTTGTTTGTTTCTGAAAATAGGACGTATAAATTTTGTAATACGACTCTCATATATTTGTAACCGACGTTGTTTCGTTGTTCAACGTCTACTCTATAAATACATACGTCGTAAATAATGACACTGACAACTATTTCCACGTCATCTTTTATAGAAAAATCGAAGTGGAAAATTTATTTTACGACGGCTCTTTTTATATAGGCGACGTAGTAGGTATAAATAACGTCGTCTTCTAATGTATTTAAAGACGTCATATTTTTTATTGTCGTGAAAATGATATTTAACGGCGTTTTATTTTAATTTTCGTCGTTGTATGTCTATCTTGCGGCCTTGTTCTGTTAATATGTGTCATATTTTTCCTTTTTAACGACGGTTTTTTAGAGAGTTGGTCGTCTATTCTCATCCTCGACTGCTTTTTTAGATCTTTTGCAGTTCAAAGACGTCGTTTTGTATTTGTTGATGACGTTGTATATTGTAACAACGACGGTGATTTAGCGTCGTGGTTTATGAGGGAAAAGATGACGGTGGATTCCAAGACCATTGAAAAACCGAATACACGACGGTGATTTACCGTCGTCTTTTTGCTTTTTTGTAGTAGTGCTACTTTCTACAACAAAAAGTATTTTCTAAATCTCTACTTTTTCTATATCTTTAATTATAGTTTTAATTTAAAATTGAGTATTCTAAGATTTACATAGGGATTGAATTAAAATTTTGTGATTTTGTTGAAATTACTTGTGGCTTTTGTTTTTGCTGTTAAACTTTTATTTATGTATAGATGCATTTGAGGGTAAGACTTACTATGTCCCCTTGACTAGGTGTATCTTTTTCTGCTTATTAATGAAATTTACTCGTATCGTCAAGTTTAGTATGTAAATTCCACCTAGTTGGCTTTTCAATTCTGGATCCGCCAACTCATACACAAGAAGCCCTTCATTTCCTTCTAAACATAAACCTAGAAGCCTAAATAAATTTCAGGGTTGATGCTTAGCCACTAATAACATCTCATTCTTAAATTCTTGATCTCCTTGTCCAGAATCTCTAGATAACCTTTTCACTGCTATTTCTTGCCCGTTGGCAAGCCTGCCCTGAAAATATGTATGCTTATATTTAAATTTGGTCAAGGAAATTGTAAATTAGAACTCAAAATGCAATATTGTAACACTTAAATAACTAGCTACCTGGTACACAGCACAAAATCCACCTTGCTCGAGCTTATTTGAGTCAGAAAAGTTATCTGTCGCAGCACGAATTGTGCTAAAGTCGAATTGTAAGAGCAACTCTACCCATTTGCCCTTTGCCATGGCCAGGGGGGGAGAGGGGGGGGGGGGGGGGACTAGGGCAGCTACTATGCACGTGAATAGTAGCTGCCCTTGCAAAAAGCAATGTGTGTTTCCACCCGTTGCTATGGCAAAGGGCAAATACTATTCTTTTTTTTTGTTTTTTTCACAAATTTGTTTACCTAAACAATTAATTTGGATAATATTTTCATATAAGATTTTTGAGTTCGTACGTGTCAATATTTATTATAAAATTTATATCTCAATCAGATAAAATTTTCGGATAACATGATAAATAAAAATACAATTTAAAAGTGAATAAAATGTTGAGTAAAAAGTGAATAATAGTATAAGTAGAAGAAAATGCATGAGGATTTAGTGTTGAAAGTGAAGAGTATCGGTAGGCACTGGCGGATCCAGAAATTTTTTAGCGGAGGTGCAATATTGACTAAGTATGAAAATGGTTTTTCGGAATAATCATTTTTTCAATATAATTTTTGGCGGCTTTTATTCCTTACACATCAAATAAGAAAACTTGATTTTATGGGATTTTATTATGAAGTATATATTGACTTAATGAGCCATCATTTTTAGCATAAATCGTATTTTGCACTAAAACCGAATTTTCATATTTTGATTTGGTGGGAATTTAATTTTCTAGTATTTTTATTTGAATCCAAATGGGAGGTACTTCCTTATTTACATTGTAAACTTAAGTAAATGGAGTAACAAAAAAATGTCCAGCCGTTGGATTGGAGGAGAACAGTCGATCGGAGCGCCCAGACAACAACACCTGTCTTCTAGCTGTTGGTGGAGCACAGAGCTGACGTCATCTCCCCCCTGGGGCTCGAACTCGGGCGAGATCTGCCTTCGGGCCAGCCGTCTTCGTGGGTCCCACCTCTAGCTCGGGCAAAAGTGGCCCCCTGGAATTGGCTTTTTGGCTTGGACTCCCTCTAGCCTCGGGCTTGGGCACCTCGCTGGAGTTGCTCTAAGGATTCTACGCTTCTTATTTCATCCAATGCTTTGCAAAATTTGAAAAATTAAGAAAGTTTGAGCTTGTCACATTAGTAATACAATGCAATTACTTGAACAATATACAGTAATAAGTACTTACTTTCAACATGTTTCTTTGGCTTCCTCATTCTCAAAATAACACCAATTATGATAACAATTATCACAAGACCAACAGTTGGCATAACAATGATCATGGCGCTCCTGTTTGAGTTAGTTGAAATAGAGAGAACTAAAACTGTAGTATTCTTCTCTTTAGAGGATATTTATACACTGAGTACAATCCCTACAAGGAAACCAATCCCGGTTAAAGGAGGAATTAACTAAATACACGTATTACGTCTATAACAAGGAAACCTAATTATATACAAGAGTCAACACTCCCCCTCAAGTTAGTGCATAGATGTCGCACATGCCCAACTTGGACAGGAACCTAGAAATCACGTGACTTGCAACAGCCTTTGTGAGTATATCTGCCAGCTGATCTTCTATCCGAATCGGTGGTACCTCAATAATCTTCCCTTTTATTTTTTCTTTAATAAAGAATCGATCCACCTCAACGTGTTTAGTTATGTCGTGTTGTACTGGATTATGTGCAAAATCATGTGCGGCCTGGTTATCACAAAACAACTTCATAGGTCAAGGACTTTGGTGGCCTAAGTCCTTTAACATATTCTGAATCCAAAGTATCTCACATATTCCCAATTTCATGCCTCGATATTCTGCTTATGCACTAGACCGAGCAACTACATTCTACTTCTTGCTACTCTAGGTAACCAAGTTACCTCCCACAAATATTAAGTAACCTGATGTAGAACGTCTATCATTAATCGATCCTGCCCAATCTGCATCTGTATACCCTTCAACTCTAAGGTGATTGTTCTTTTTGAACAATATGCCTTTACTTGGATTTCCTTTTAAATACCGTAATATTCTTATTACAGCATATGTTGCTCTCTAGGACTATACATAAACTAACTGACTATTCCCAAGACATGCCTAAGTCAGGCCAAGTGTGTGCCAAGTACATCAATCGCCCAACTAATCTATGATATTGTCCCTTATCTGTTGGCACTTGATTCATATCAATCCCAAGCTTCCTTCTTCTAATGGCGTCTCAACAGGTTGACAGGTCAACATGCTTGTTTCCAGCAACAAATCTAGGGTATACTTCCTTTGAGACAAGAAAATTCTTGATTTGCAGCGAGATAATTCAATTTCCAGAAAATACTTCAAATCACCTAGATCTTTTATCTCAATTTCCAAAAAATAATTCAATTTGTAGATATTGAAACCCACCCACCAAAAATTGGAATTTCAATCTAAAATTTCATACCAAGTGGATCTTGAGAGTTAATTCAACTCAAAAACTACAACAGAATATAAAATCTAGAAAATATTAGGCTCAACAAGAAATACAAGAGAATTAAAAATAAAAAAAAAAGAAACAAAATCAAGGAAAATAATATTTGCTAGAGGGTGATGAGATGAGGGCCAAGATTTGAATATACACACATCATACCTGGGCTAAGATGAGATCGAAGATGGCGCGTGCAGTTTGCATCAAGCCATCGTCACTATCAAGAGAAAAGAGAGCTAAGCAACCTGTACATGGGAGGAAGACTCCGTCGTCAAGAAATAGAGGAGTTGGCAGTTGAGATGGGTGGATTATTCGTCGCTGTCGAGAGAGTGATAAAAGAGCAGCTTTTCTGTTTCAGAAAAACAAATCTCAAATGAAATTAGGAATTGATTAGGGTTGAGATGGATATATATGTTAGGATGTGGAGAGCACCACCATAATCTTTTCTATTTCTTTTTATTTTAATTTTTGAAATATAATATATATATACATATAATATTACCTGCTACTTGCTGTGGCAGTTTTGAAAAATTGGCGCATTGATGCGCTAAGTCCACCGTAGACGTTGCCTTGGATTGAGCCGACTCGTCAGATACCCATTAGAAATATGTCATATTCATACAGGCGTGTGACGAGACGAGTCGAGTCAAATATCATAGTGTTCTAGCTTGAATTGTTTAAAATTTGAAGCGTGATTTGAAATTTTTTTTTACTAGTTGAGCTTGATATGAGCTCAAATTGTATTGAGCTAATTTACAATAATAAACTAACATCAAAGTGATTGATATTTAAAAAATACTTTTAAACATGAGATTCAAAAAATAAAAATACAAACATAATATATTAAGAATAATACAAAGTACTTTCTTTTGTATAAAAATTACAAAGTACTTTCTTTAATAAAAAAAAAATTACAAAGCAGATGTAAAACTTCAAAAAGAAGAAAGCAAACACAAATGCTTTGAGGTTTTTTTTTTGGATGTAGTTTCTTGGAAATTATTGTTCAATGCACAATTTCAACGCAAAACTCTTATCATTGATATGTTCACAAGCTTATCAACAAAACATATATTTGTTTCTTAAACGAACCAAGCTCGATTTGTCTTGTTCCTTTTATGAGCAAATTCGATTCAAATTCAATATGAACTCGAGCTTTCTAAAGCCAGCTTACACCCTTGTATGTTAGTATTAATTGTTTTTTTGGTTACATTGGGAGGGAAGAAACTCCTTGGGGTTTCAAACCTAGGTGTCAAGTAGGAGGGAAGGGGGAAGCCGCCACTATAGTACCTACGTAAGAAACTCATCAGTGACTTGTTAAGAAGTAAATATATTATGTTTTTTTTAATTTAATTCTTTTATACTTTTGATTATTTAATTTGGACAATTTAGAATAGATGTTTCTTATGTATAATGTTTAGACAATAAACTTGTTGTAACATATAAATTTTTAAAATGATTTTTTTTTTTTTTAAATTATAGATGAACCTGTCGTGTCATGTTTGTCTTTGCAATTCTTCACATGTTAGTTTAATGGGTGAGCTAATTTTTACTCTACGAAACAAATCTGCAAAAATGTAACATGTTGCCAAATATAGTTATAGTAGTATGTGCTAAAAGTTTTTTTTTTTTTTTTCATGGAATGTCAAGTAACTGAATAAGGCTCTCACTGTTGACTAAAAAAATTAAGAAAGCATATGAATCCCTAAAAAAATACTGTCTTTTTTTAATTCATGAAACTGTGAATGCAATCTCTAAAAAGGTATTGATCTTTGTAACTGACGACCTTTAGGCCAGAGGCGGACCTACAGAGGCGCAAGGAGGTGCATCCTCTAGCCGGAAAGAGCTCTGGAGGTTGTGGAATTTGCCCCTCAACTCTGCCATGGAAGTGCCCACAATCTGCTCGAAGAAATGCCTCTGCGAAATTGCTTTTTGTTTGCTGTGGTGTTGCGTTGTTGGGCTGTTGCACGCAGCACAACCGCATGCATTTTATTTTTAAAGTCCCTGGCCAAAACGACTCGTTTTGGACCAGGGCAATGAAAAAAAATAGGAATAAAACCTTATATTCCGCAGATAGGAACCCATTGCCAAAATACAATTAATATTATTAATAATTTAATATAAAGAGAGTCCTAAATTGAATTGAAGAAGCCAACGGCCCCAAATCTCAAGGTTTGTGTTTAATTTGTCCCCTTTTGGTCTTTTTTTCTTCTGGTTTTTTATTTCTATTTTTTTTATAATATGTTTTTTTTATAATAATAATTTTTTTTATGTGGCTCTCTCTGTATTTTTTAATTATAAAGTTATGAAACATTGCTAGTAATCTTCAATCGAATATTGCCCCTTCTTTGAAAAATTCTTAGATCCGCCACTGCTTTAGGCCTTGGATATAGTTAAGACGAGTTAAGATGTTCTATTCTAATGTATTTGAATGACATGTGTCCCAATTTATTATTAAAGAAACACTATATTTTTTAATTCATGTTGTTGTATTAATTAAAAAACAGATCTGGCTGAATGTACCCCTCCTCCATCGTTCTCCCCCTCCCCCATCGTCCCTTCCTTATCAATGGCAAGGGTAAAAAGGGAACTACAAAATATCGTGTTTCTTTAATAATAAATTGGGACATGTGTCACTCAAACACATAGGGGATAGAGAGGAGACGGAGAAATTGGGTACAAAAGATTGGAAAATGCTAGGGAGACCAACTTTAGATACCAACT